>NW_010272913.1:25075-31740 GCF_000690775.1 Eurypyga helias | reverse complement strand
CAGGGATACTAGATCAGGATGGGGATTCTCTACTGATGGGACTAAGAGTCACCAATGTCATTACCAGCCCTTGGCTTTCCTCAAGTCTCCTTCCAAAACCCTGGCAAAGAGGTGGATTGTCAACTTCTTCAAGCTGGAAACTTGTTCTTCATCCAGCCCTGCTGAAGGCAGGAAAAACGCCAAATATCTGCACTCCAAGGAAGGGTGGTTTACAAATCTCCTTTCAGAATATATGAACTGATTTGAGGTGATAATTAGAAAGGATCGAAGTCCAGTTAGTGGCTGGATTCCAGAACCACCCTGTTTTCATTCCTGCCCAGAATCATCCTTTATGGGGGAAAGGCTGTTTCTTCTTCCTCTTTTCTCCCTCTACCTCCCCCTCATCTGCTCCAAGCTTGACAGGGACAGGTCAGTCAGTCCGTCACTACTAATCTTTGGATACTTTTAGTGTCACTCTAATGACAGCACACCTCGCTGCCGAGCCGCCGAGCCGCCACAATAAAAGCCTCTTAAGGACAGCAGCCCCTCTGAGCAAAGTGGCTTGCCCACTGCCAGGGCCCTTCCTTCCCCCTGGAAATGGCATCCAGCCGATTAGCCGTGCTGCCCGTGACAACAATCGAATGTGAAACCTTCCACTTTTAGATGCATTAAAGCCCTTTGCGGGAAGTGCTCAGAAGTGCACTGCTTGCCCCTTATGCCTGCCCTCCCACCCCTCCCTGCTCCCACCCTTCCTCTCCACTCTAGGGACCAAACTGCCCTGGGGATACTCTCAGGAGCACCCAAGGTGGTTTGACTCATTCCCCCCACACACTCCCTCTCTGTTCTGGGGGTGCTGAGGACATATTTCCACTCTGTTAGGCTACTAGGGCTCTGTAGTGTGTCAGGATGGCTTTGGCATAGCACCCCAGGTTTAGCCGTGGCTCACCATAAAACAGACAGACGTCTGTTCCCAGCAGCTCTATACATACTGATAAACTCAAGGGTGCTCAGCCAGCACTTTGGATGCAGTGCCCTATTTTGCAACATAAGAGAGTTTGATAGTGTAAAATCACCCATTGCTTGCCCATTGGCCTTGGGAGCAGGAACCGGGAATGTTTAATAGAGAAATAGCTGTTGTGTCAGCCAGCCTCAAATTAGATCTGAGGACAGACATTTCAGTAGGGCCCGTTGCAATAGGATAAGGGGTGATGGTTTTAAAGTAAGAGAACGTAGATTCAGATTAGATAGAAAGAAGAAATATTTTACAATGAGGCTGGTGAAACACTGGACCAGGCTGCCCAGAGATGCCCCATCCCTGGAACCATCCAAGATCAGGTTGGATGAGGCTCTGAGCAGCTTGACCTTGTTGAAGATGTCACTGCTCATTGCACGGGGGTTGGACTGGATGATCTTTCAAGGCCCTTTCCAACTCAAACAATTCTATGATTCTGTAACTCGTACCACCCTTTTCACAAGGGAAACAGAGTCAGAGGGCAACCAGGGGGTGTCACAAGGCAATGCTTTTCTAAGTCCCTGTTTTCACTGGGTTTTGACTGTTTCAGTGCTTGGCTCCACGCCCCTGCCACATCACCAGCAATCCAAGTGAGTGAGAGGGAAGCACCCTCTTGAATGGGATGTGAACCGCGCAGCATGGTGTCTTTGTGTCTGGGATGAAAGTCTAAGGCTTCCAGTCATATGTCTCAGCCCCACTCTATCCTCGGCCCCCAGTTCCCTCCTCAAGGGAGCCAGCATGTCGTTTCCCACCCCAAGTGGCTGCAGAGCTGTGCTGTGCACTGGTAAAGAGCTGATGAATGAAGTGTGCAGTACTATTAATAATAAATAAGCTTGTCTGTTGGTTTAGAGGATTTTGTTCTGCTGCAGGGCTCATCAAGGCATCCGCCGGGACCTGTTGCATTCAAAGGCAGCCCTAAACCATTAAGCTATCTGCATAGGGGTGTACAACACATTCTCTTGCTTCAGACACCCCTGGACCTCAGCTCTCAGCATCTTGGGATGCAGGAAGGCAGCCTTAGCTCTGGCACAGCTCAATGGCAGCACAGCTCTCACAGTGTTCCCCCTCATTTCACCAAATTTGGGTTCACAAGGTAAAAGGTTGATAGCTCAGTAAGGTTCTGTTCAGCTCAGTAATTTGGTTGCCTTCAGAGAAGTGCACCCTGGGGAAGGTGAGATGCGTTATTCCCATGTCCTGGCGCATGTCCCAGGCAGTGTAGGGATGAAGTCAGCAGGCTGCCAGGGGCAGATGGGTGTGCTGAGAGCTGTAGGCAGCCAGCATGAGCTGAAGCGTGGATGAACCAGAACCAAGAGGCAGTAAGTCACCAGGAGCCAGGAAGGGCACAGTGGGAAGCTGGGATTGCATGATACAGCCCAGCCGTTTGGAGGTTTGCGACTCACTGTGCAACTCACTCACTTGACTTTATGCGAGGTCTTGGGTATGTCTCATGCTGTCCCATTAGAAAACAATTTCACCAATCCTCCTGAGTCACTAGGACTTCGACAGTATTAGAAATCAGGCAGTGATAGGAAACCTGTTTAGGACATGGAACCCAATCTGGTAAATTATCAGTGCAGTCCCTGAGCACCCATGAACCAGCCCAATGGGCTGCCTCCTAAATGATTCACTGCACAGCTCTGCACTCATCATGGGTCAAGAGGCCATTCCAAATAGTCACAGAATCATAGAATCATTTAGTCTGGAAAAGACCCTTAAGATTCTACTTAGCACTGCCAAGCCCACCACTAGACCATGTCCCTAAGCACCACCTCTACACATCTAAATACCTCCAAGGATGGGGACTCAACCACTGCCCTGGGCAGCCTGTTCCAATGCTTGGCAACCCTTACAGTGAAGAAATTTTTCCTATTATCCAACCTAAACCTGAAGCAACTTGAGTCCATTTTGTCTCATCTTATCACTTGTTACTAGGGATAAGAGTCTGAACCCGCCTTGTTACAACTTCCTTTTAGGTAGTTGTAGGGAGTGATAAAGTCTCCCCTGAGCCCCCTCTTCTCCAGGCTGAACACCCCCAGCTCCCTCAGCCGCTCCTCACGGGAACTGTGCTCCAGACCCTTCCCCAGCTCCATTACCTGTCTCTGGACACGCTCCAGCCCCTCAATGTCTTTCTTGTAGTGAGGGGCCCAAAACTGAACACAGGATTCAAGGTGCGGCCTCATCAGTGCTGAGTACGGAAGGATGATCTTTAAGGTCCCTTCCAACCCAAACCATTCGATGATTCTATGTTTCTCTATCGGAGATACCAAATTCGTCCCCAGATTTATTCCCAACAGACAGGAGATGTCAAAGGTCCCTGGTGCTTAATATTTCGTGGGTTTATTTATTGCATTTGGCTCTATATCTCTCTTCTTTAGGGATGCCTGGGCACTGACAACCTGCAACCTGGGCAGGCAAGACAATGCAATGCAATGAAAGGAAAATCCTGCCTTTCTCACGGCAGCTGCTATGTCTGTGTCTGCTTCCTTCCTGCTTTTCCCTTCCCTTAAACCTCCACAAACCCTGCTTATACTAGCCATGCACATGCAGAAACTCTTCCTTCCCCTCCACACTCCTCCTCCTCTCTCCCCTACCAGCTGCTTGAGAAATTCAAACCTTCTTCCTATTAGGAAGAAAAAAGGGTGTGCTACCAGGTTGAAAGGGAAAGCAGAGGAATGGGTTAAAGGGGCTTAAATTGGAGTTTTATGGATATTTCTCTCTCTCCTTTGTGAGCACATTAAACTTTTCTTTCGTTAAAAACCAAGAGGACAGGAATGGGAAAGGACAGTTTTTGGGAAAGAGAATGGAGAAAAAAAAAAAGCCCTCAGATATTCATGTGTGACACAGCTCAGGGAGGTGAGACGTACGGCTGATTTGCTTAATGCTGACAGGTCTTTCTTCTTATTGGAAAGAAAACACAGCGGGGATCCTAAAATGTGCCGTGTAAAGGTCCATGGCAGGAGCATTTCCAATCTTCCGTGGTGATGCTGCGGGCCAGGTATTCACACAGGCACATCAGGGGAAAATAACACAAAAAGTTCTTCACTAGACTCCCATTAAACTGCTGCCTATGGTAATGTTGAGCCTAACGCCGCTCCAAAGCAGCCGGCACTCCCGCACTAGTCAGCACGGGGATGTGTGTGTGCATCAGTGTGCACGCCAGCCTGCACAAGTGGGGTAGAACAAGGAAACGTGAGGAGACAAAAGGGAGAAAGAGGAGTGCCAAAGTGGGAGATGGGGGTGGGGGGCATGGGGAGAAAGCAAAAACAAAGAGAGAGGGATCTGAAAGAGAAGACAGACAAAATGAAGGTGTGAGTTAGGATCAAGGATGCTTCCCACACTGTCCTTTTCCCAGGTGGGCTCCTGTACGGGGCTCCCGCAGGGTTGCCCAAGGAGGTGTCTCCCTAGAGAGGGCAGTGGGAATGCCTGAGCACTTGTGAAGATGGAATTGCTTGGAACAGCCACCAGCCCATCTCTTCCCAGTGCCCTGTGTTGCTGCGACTCCCTCCCCAGAGAAGCACCCTCCGGCAGGCCTGACTGTGCTGCCTGTCTCCTCCGATGAGCGGATGGCTTGTCCTGGGGGATTGCATGTTTGCCTTTCCTCAGCAGCCAGCAGGACGTGTCGCGGCAGCATCATGCGCAACACACAAGCTGACACAGCTGATGGCCCTGACGTTGGGACAGCTGAGATGCTCTACAGATAAAGACAAGACTCAAGGGCAACATCCCAGCTGCAGACGAGGCCATGATGATGGCTGCTATGTCACTTATCCAAGGGAAACCTCCCCTCCCCATTCTCCTCTACATACCTGGTGGCACTATGTCTCACTCCTGACAAAAGCTGGGGCAGATTTTATGGAAAATAGTGAGAGCAGATTCATACAGGGCTGTAGCAACAAAGTCACAAGCAAAAGCTTGTGAGAAGGGATAGAAGAGGAGATTTAGAAACAGGATGGATACCTGAAGCAAACAGGAGTCAGGGGCCTCAAAGACTGAGCCGAACCTTAAAAGGTGGTGAGGTTTGGAGCTGGAAGCTACATGCTGATGAGCACAAGCTGCTGGCATGGTGCAAGCTGGATGTTTTTTTTTTTCAGGAATGGCAACAATGCAGAGGGAACAGTTTGCAGCTTCCAGGGTCAGCACCTGCGTTGTGTATCAGCCATTTGATCTCTGCTCTGAGCGATGAGAAAGGAGTGTAATAGGTCAGATCAGAGTGTTGCAAAAGCAGTACTTGAGGGCACCTCTAGGGAAGAGGACCTGCTCTTCTTGGATCCACCAAAGAAACAGAAGCACCAAAGTTTCTTCACGAGATTCATGTCACACCCACTGTGTTAATGTCGCTTCTGTAGCATCTGAGCCAGGTATGCTGGGGTCCTTTTTGCCTTTTAACTGCCCCAAAAGTGAAGTTTGGAGTATAGTTCATCTCATCCTGAAGTGGACCTTGTTCATAAATATCTTCCCTGCCTGTCATTGACTGTCCTACCTCTTGTGCCATCACGTGCAAAGTGAAGGAGCTCTTTCAGTCTTACTCTCCAGCAGCATACAGGGTTGAGGACACACAGCCCTTTGGGCAAGTGGCATTCAGAAACCACGGGGACAGTAACCTTGAAGGACTCAGGGAGCAGGTGCGTGGTATGGTCTTGAATTAGCAATGGGGTCTCTTTTGGGAAGGTCTCTACAGACTAGGACAAGCAAGAGGTGCCATGTTGCAGCTGGAAGATGTACCAGCAAAGGAGAGCTGTGGTGGATCCCGTATTTGACCCTACATTATCACATACATTGAGGAGACAAGACAAATGGAGCAGAATAATCAAGGATATCCCTTCTCAATTTAAAAGACAGCTTTGGACAGTCCCATTTCTGGATGCCACTGTGCAGTTGCACCACTTGATGAAGCCCCTGATTTAACAAGCACTTTTACTCCCCAGCATATTTTACTCCCACTGTTGGGCCCAATCTGCCCAGGGAGCACAGAGCTGCAATTAGCAAATGCAACCAGCTACTGCCAGACATGGATATATATGTTGCTCCTCTCCACGCTCCACTGCGCTGAAGTAGCAATTTTTCCAGCAGAACCAAAGGGGGAAACCTCGTGGGTCACAGATCAGAGTTACTATTTATTTCAGCTGAAATCTGTGAGTAAATTTCACACCATGCTGGTGTCCATCTGAGAGCTAAAGATATGGCCAGGGGAGGCCTGAGCACTTTTCCTCTCACCCTTAAATTGTATGCCTCAGAGAAATCAGGATATAAACCATGCTGACTGCCCTGTTTTTACCTGACCACACTGATCACAAAAGGGTGGTAAATGAGGAATGTCTTACCTTGGTCTCCCTTTCTGCCAATGACTCATTTCTCCATGCTTTAACTTCCTATACCTCTAAAATAGGAATTATGGTGTTGACCTCCTTCCTCCAGTGCTTGGAGATCAACTGATGAGAAGGGTTGATGGTGGTTCCTGCTTGATAGCTTTAAATTGAAAAGGGGTAGATTTAGACTGGATATCAGGAAGACGTTCTTCACTGAGAGGGTGGTGAGGCACTGGCAGAGGTTGCCCAGAATCATAGAATCTTGGAATGGTTTGGGTTGGAAGGGACCTTAAAGATCATCCAGTTCCAACCCCCCTGCCATGGGCAGGGACACCTTCCACTGGACCAGGTTGCTCCAAGCCTCATCC
>NW_010272913.1:0-24986 GCF_000690775.1 Eurypyga helias | reverse complement strand
AATCTAAACCTCCCCACTTTCAATTTAAACCCATTACCCCTTGTCCTGTCACTACCGGCCCTTGTAAAAAGTCCCCTCCCAGCTTCTTTGTAGCCCCCTTCAGGTACGGGAAGGTGCTATAAGGTCTCCCCAGAGCCTTCTCTTCTCCAGGCTGAACAAGCCCAATTCTTGCAGCCTTTCATCATAGGAGAGGTGTTCCAGCCCTTTGTGTCTTCCAACACTCATTTTTTTCCCCTGGCATCCTCCAAGACTGCAGCTACCTGACCTCAGTTTGGCCATGGATCTGGGCAATCCTTCCCCCCACCAGCTCTTAACAGACATCAGCTTTCCCCCTTGAAGAGAGAAGAGGTTAAGGGAGAAACGCTCAAAAAACACTTTCCCCTGAAGCTCTTTTGTATTGGCAAACATTAGATCCACTTTCTCCCACTGAAGCTCTTCCCAGGGTGAATCTTGTCAGAGAGATATACAGGCAAGACAAAGGGAGGGTTTCTCCAGGACATAATACATATATAAGCCTATGGGACTCGACGAGATCCACCCCAGATTCTCTAGGAAATTGGCTGATATGCCAAGCCATTCTCCATATTTGAAAAGTCATGGCACTAGGGTGAAGTCCCTGGTGACTGGAAAAAGGGAAACATTGTACCGATTTTTAAAAAGAGTAAAAAAGAGGACCATGGGAACTACCAACCTGTTGGCCTCACCTCTGTGCCAGGGAAGGAACATATCCTCCTAGAAGATATGCCAAAACACAGGGAGGACAGGAAGGTGATTTGGGACAGCCAGCACAGCTTCACCAACAGCAAATCCTACCTGACCAACCTAGTGGCCTTCTATGATGGAGTGACTAGGGCAGTGGTCAAGGGAAATGCTACAGATATCATCTGTCTGGGCTTCTCCAAGGCTTTTGACATGGTTCTCCACAACATCCTTCTCTCCAGATTGGAGAGGTAAGGATTTGATGAGTGGACTGTTCAGTGGATGAGGAATTGGTTGGACGGTCACACCCAGAGGGCAGTGGTCAACAGCTCAGTGTTCAGATGGAAATTGGTGACAAGTGGTGTCTCTCGGGGATCCAGTTTGGGACCAGTACTGTTTAACATCTTCATTAATGACGTAGCCAGTGGGATCGAGTGAACTCTAACCAAGCCTGCAGACAACACCAAGCTGAGTGTTACAGCTGATGTGCCTGAGGGATGGGATGACATCCTTAGGAACCTGGACAAGATCAAGAATTGGGGCAACCCCCAGTATGAATTCAGGCTGGAGGATGAAGGGACAGAGAGCAGCCCTGCCAAGAAGACTTGGGGATACTGGCAGGTGAAAAGCCAGACATGAGCCGACAATATCGTCTCGCAGCCCTTAAAGCCAACTGTGTCCTGGTCTGCATCCAAAGCAGAGTGACCAGCAGGTCGAGGAAGGGGATTCTCCCCCTCTACTCCACTTTGGTGAGACTCCCCTGGATCACTGCATCCAGCCCTGGGGTCATTACCACAGGAAAGACAAGGACCTCTTGGAGTGAGTTCAGAGGAGGCCACGAAAATCATCAGAGGGCTGGAACTCCCCTCCTGTGAGGAAAGGCTAAGAGAGCTGGGGTTGTTCACCTTGGAGAAGGGTCCAGGGAGACCTTATTGTGGCCTTTTAGTACTTAGAGGGGGCTTCTAAGAAAGATGGGGACAAACATTTTAGCAAGACTTGTTGCAATAGGACAAGCTCTGATGATTTTAAATTAAAGGTGGGGAGAATCAGGCTAGTCATGATACAAGGAAGGATTGTTTTTTATGACGAGGGTGGTGAGGCACTGGATCAGGTTGTCCAGAGAGGTGGTAGATGCCCCATCCATGGAAACATTCAAGGTTGGATGGAGTTCTGATCAACCTCATCTAGTTGAAGATGCCCCTGCCTGTGGCAGGGTTGGACTAGATGACCTTTAATTGTTCCTTCCATCCCAAACTATTCTACGATAAAATCCTGGAACAGCATTAGAGGTATGATTCTGAGGGTTCTATGATTCCCTGGGCTGCCCATACCTAGCCTCCCTGCAGGGTTTGAACAAAAGAGACACAGACCACCAGTCTTCACTTGCATTTTCCCTCTCTCACTAGTTTCATAGCATGAAGACTGGGAGGGAGCATGTGATTTTGTCAAGCACCCTTGCTCTCATGTCCCTTCTAGAATCTTTCCTTTCAGCATCCCTTCCCTCACCCACTGGCACCGGCAGGCACAGGACCAGCTCAGGAGAAGGACTGGGTCTCTCTACTTTGCCCTCCTGCCTCCACCCCTAACAATCCCTGCTCCAACCTCACTGCAGAGGAATTGGGGAAACTCCCCATCACTACAGACTCAGCTCTCTGGCTGCATCCTCCATTAGACTGTGACCTGTCACCCCCTCTTGTGCTACCACATGTGCAGTGAGTGGGCGCTTCTGGGCAGTCCTATGCATCCTGTGCCAAGGGGGAGGTAATGCCCCCTCAACTCGCTCCTTCCTTCCCCTCCAGGGTAAATCAGAGTCCTGTGCAGAAAGGAGCTCTACTCCTCCCTCATTTTTTCCCTTTTTCTCTCCTCCCCTCTCCATCACGCCAGTTGTTTCATCCTTTGAGAACTCTCTGCCTCTCCCTATGGGACCCACTTTAAAAAACAAGGAGAGGGGGGGCAGGGGAGAGAGGGAAAGAAAACTCTATTGTCTTGTCAAAGGGAATAAGTGAAAAGTTGCAAGTGTCTCTCTGCAGGTTTTGGCTCCTGTGTGTTCTCCTTTCAAACCCTGCCAGCCTCAGGGGCTGTCATTTCGCCTTCATCTCAACGAATCGACCCGTGGTTTCCCACCGCTCCCCCTCCCCAGCATCACTGAGCGTGGAGCTGCCAGACTTTTCACGGCCATTTCCAGCTTGATCTTATTGACAGGTCTCTTCTCTTTACTTCCCTTTCAAAGGGGGGTGCGGGGTCCCTTCCTTCCTCCTTTCCTTTTCCCTTCCTCTCCTCCCTCCCTTTCTTTTCACGATTTTTCTTCTTCTCAGAGGTGTGCCACCAAGATGCTGCTGCGCGACGACTTGACAAGGCCACACGCAGCGGAGCCGGGGCCCAATTATAAACGCCTCTTTAAGAGCCGTCTTCGATTAGAGAGCGAGATTGGAGCTGTTGGAATATTAATGAGCTCTTGCCAGCGGCACGGCATCCAACAGCGGTGCAGAGGGGCTGCACACTGGCATCGGGGAGGTGTGCAGGATGGAGGGGTGTGTGCATCAGACAAGGGTGATGCTCTGGGTAAGAGCTTCCAGAGATGCGGATGCTGGTGTGCAACCAGTGTGCCAGCTGTGGTGTTGGATAAACCAGCTTACCCCAGCCAGGCTGGATGGATTTTTGTGTGAGGCCACCATGGACGTGTCACCCTCCCTTCCACCATGCATCACCCGGCCATGGGGAGGCAGCGTGGTCTTAGGATTAGAGCAGACAAGAGCAGTCCTGTTACTAATGATAGACTCATTTAGGTTGGAAAAGACCTTTAAGGTCATCGAGTCCAACTGTTAATCCAACACTGCCAAGTCCACCACTAAACTATGTCCCTTAGCACCACACCTACAGCCAGGTATGGTGCCTCCCCCCCCTTCCTGGGCAGCCCATTCCAATGCCTGACAACCTTTTACTTGAAGACATTTTCCCTAATATCCAATCTAAACCTCCCCTTGCACAACTTGAGGCTGTTTCCTCTTGTCCCATCGCTTGTCATTTGGAAGAAGAAACTGACACCCACTTCTCTGTAACCTCCTTTCAGGTAGTTGTAGAGAGCAATAAGATCTCTCCTGAGCCTCCCCTTTTTCAGGCCAATCCCACTCTGAAGGAGGCCTTGGGGCTGGTGCTCTAAGTGGCACAGGGCTTCCTAGCGTTATAGGAAGTCATTCTCCCACCACTTTTCCTCATCCTTGCATCATGGAGGGGATTTTTTGGACAGTCAGCAGCAAAATGATTGTGTCATCTCCCATGGCTGGCATTCATCCAACACTGCTGTGAGTGATTACAAGGATTGGACTCAAAGGGGAGACAAGAGGTGAGTTTGGAAAAATCTCCCCTGTCCCCTGGAATGACATATGGGTGCCCACCTACAACACAACCACGTTGGCAAACATGTATGTCTAAAAGAGAGAACATACATGCAACTGTCTGCCAACACACGTAAATACACGCATCTAAATGGCAGGCATGTTCACAGGCACAACCAAGCCAGCACATGCCTAAGTAGACACTCGTGACCCTGCAGCCACGACTACAGCCCTACGAACCACAAGCACACAGGTGTGTCTATGCATCTACACAGACATGGAAATCCAGAGAAGTGAGCATTCATGTAGCCTCTGCCCAGTGTGAGTAACAGATTCACACATACACATATGTGCATGGACACGGCATGCACATGTGCTTGTTTGCAAGCATGAACTGAGCCCTACAAAGGGTCCCAAGGCACATATGTCACCCACTAAACACCTAGACAGTCCCTCCTGTCCTTCCCACATTGCTGTAACACCTATGGAGTGAAAAAGTTGTGGGGATGCAGGGGACTCTCTGCTGAGACCCACCTATGTTATTTTACTCAAACCTACGTGTGATAATTTCCACACAATATGAATCCCATCCCCTGGGAGAAAGAGGTGACTGTGGAGAAGATGTGGTGTTGGGAGGAGATGCAGAACCCCACCACTGAATTCAGGTGTCTAGAAGGCAGGCAGGAGCATGGTACACAGGGAAACTGGCACAGTGGGAGAGAGGAAGGTGTATGTGCCTGAGTTTGTACATGTGCTGACCAGACTCCAAACTGCCCCATTGGTGGTCACAGGCCCCATGGGGCTAAGAGCCCCAGTAATATCCTTTCACACACAGCCCAAGACATCCTGCCTTGTCAGAGATGAAGACACTGGTCCTTATCGTATGACCCAGGATGCCTTTTTTGCAGCCAGAGTACACTCCTGCATCGCGCTGAGGTCTCTGTTCCCCATGATTACTGGGGCCTTTTCCACGGAGCTGGTCCCCAACCATTCAGTCTGGCCACATTTTGGCCAGGAATGATTTGTCATCAGGGACATAACGTTGCCAGATGGTTCCTCCTAGCTCTGTTCACCCATGTCCAGTTGTCAGCCTGGTCCTAGCCAAAGGCTGCATTGCAGCCTGTCAACTAGTTTTGCATGCCCCTGATGTATTAGGTAGGGAATGGAACCATTGAAAGTTTTGAGGTTCCTGTAGGTGGGAAAAAAAAAAAAGGCTTTGTACAATAATCCTCAAGAGGCTCATGGGTGATGTCACAGAATTTGGTTTGGAAACCAGGCCCTGGTAGAGTCAGAGAATGCCTAGCACAGCAGCTGAGCATCTTCCTGGGCTCTGTGTAGCTTATCATGGGAGGCAGGCAGTGCAAGACCTGGGTCTCGCTCATGGCACCCAGTAAGCCCTGATAACTAGTGGAGGTCTTACCTTCATTGCTGTGTCTGCTGGATTCAATGAGTCCCGCCAACAACTCATGCACAGGATGCGTGTGACACCGCGACATCTTTCCTGGAGTATGTACTACATCAGCATCTGGTGGGGAGTGAGGGAGTGGTGTACCAGGGATTGTAACTCTCTCTATTCCCATCATGCATCACCCGCTTTGAGCCAGTTTGATCCAGGAGGTACCAGTCTCTGCATGTGTTCTTGCACTCCTATCCACAGCTGTGTGTGGTGATGCCCGTTCCGTGTCAGTAGAGTCCCATGTGCACATAACTAGCCCCTTTTGCCACACAGGATGTATGCCAAGCCTGTCAAACCTCTCCTGTGGTGCAGCTCCAAGCCAGTGGGATGGGATTCCCAAGGGATCCAGTGCCTGCAGTGCCCTGGAATGCAGAACTGCCTTGAAAGGCCATGGTGACTGATCACTGATGAACCCTGTTGAACACCCTTCCTGGGCAGAGGCCCTTTCTCCACCTCCTTGCATTGCAGCTTTCCCTCCTGCTACCTCTCAGCACACACAAGACCCCCTGAGATCCCTTCCAACCTGAATTATCCTACGATCCATGTTTTCTTCCCCTGCCGTGGAACTTAGTAAAATCTCTCAAAGCAGATGCTGAAAAACCTGCCTGCAACATCTTCCCAAGTTATCTGAGGCAGAACACAGGGAAAATATGGAGATGAAGAGATATAACACAGAGTTACTCTCCCATATACAACATCTGTGCTGGTGCAACAGGTACTCCTGGAAGCAAAGACCTCTCACTTTGTTAGAGGACACAAAACCAGGCCTGTGTGAATCAGATGACAGGAAGGTAGATGTGACCTTCCCAATGAGCTTTGTCTTAAGTCAAGGTTTGGGACCAGATTC
This sequence comes from Eurypyga helias, assembly GCF_000690775.1. NCBI lineage: Eukaryota > Metazoa > Chordata > Aves > Eurypygiformes > Eurypygidae > Eurypyga > Eurypyga helias. The sequence continues at coordinate 18,649 of NW_010272913.1, read as the reverse complement.
ACAAGCAGGAGGATACATCTCTGGACATCATCATGCTCCAGGGCATCTCTGCACCTGGTACCCCAGCCCAGGCAGTCTCTGTCCCTCTGTCATCTTGTTGTTCTCCCTATCCTTTAATTTAGGACCTAGTAACCTGGCAGGGTCCCCTACACTTCTTTCTTTGGCCTTGACCCTCCACATCTGTCTCTCCAGTCCCCTTCTTCACCTTCTTCTCCTCCCTCTGCAGCATAACTCTGCAGAAAGAGAAAGGGACCAAAACCCGTGCAAGATCCTTCCTAGCAATGATCAGAGCTACAACCCACCCAAGAGCCTCAGTAACAACAGCCACAGTGGAAAGACTTTCAATATCATTTCTAACAACATCCATGACTAAAATGAATGTAAATTTCTCCTCAGCAACAGAGAAAACTAAAATTCAATTAGAAGACTCAAGGAATTCCACAGAGCACAGAGGCCCCAAGGGCTGGAAGTTCATAAGACTAATGAGTCCACTGCAGCAGAATTTAATAGCCAAGGCATATATAGGTTAGCAAGGTATGGTGAGACAGGTAACACAATTATCAGACCCTCAGCAGAGAAAACAGGTGGATTTTCAGCACGAGTGCTTCTTGAAATCTGCAAGAGCAGAAGAAATTATCAGGTTGGTAAAAAATTGCATTGAGTGGAGTGGATTAATGCTGATCATCTGGACAGTCTGAGGAAATGGCAGCTGTACATGCACACCAGAGGCGATGTTAGTCACTTGCGTGTTGCATCCTTGGATGGGCACAGCCTCTGGGTGAGAAGTTGAGCTGCTGGAGACTGAAGAGTTTAATACTTCTTGCTTTTACATAGGGTATGGAAAACCATTCTGCAGCCTGGGGATGGGCGGTGTCATGGCTTGATCCCAGCCAGCAACTAAACACCACAGCCGCTCATTCACTCCCTACTCCAGTGGGATGGGAAGAGAGTCAAAAGAGTAAAAATGAGAAAACTTGTGGCTTGAGATAAAGACAGTTTAATAGGTAAAGCAAAAGCTGTGGACACAAGGAAAGCAAAACAAGGAATTCATTCACTAATTCCCATTGGCAGTCAGGTGTTCAGCCACCCCCAGGAGATCAGGGCTCCATCATGTGTAAGTTACTTGGGAATACAAATGCCATCACTCCAAACATCCCCTCCTTCCTTCTTAATCCAGCTTTATATGCTGAGCATGGTGTCATATGGTATGGAATATCCCTTTGGTCAATTGGGGTCAGATGTCCCAGCTCTGTCCCCTCTCAACTTCTTGTGCACCTCCAGCCTATTCACTGGCACAGCAGTGTGAGAGGCAGAAAAGACCTTGACTGTGTGTAAGCATGGCTCAGTAATAACAAAAACACCTCTGTATTTTCAACACTGTTTTCAGCACATATCCAAAACATAGCCCCATCATAGCTACTATGAAGAAAATGAACTCTATCCCAGCTAAAACCAGCACAGGCGGCTTCCACAGGGACATGTGCTCCTACATGATTCCTTACTCATCCTGCAACAGTCACTGCAAGAGCTGTGGAAGACCCACACCATTCCTCACAATGCAGTAGCTCCCATAGTAGACTAGACTAGACTGGACTAGACTAGATTAGACTAGACTAGAAGAGAACCGAAGAGAACAAAACAATTGGGTCCCAAGAGCAGGGGGGGAAGGCCTATGTACTTCAAAAATACAAACTTTTAATGTCTTCATTAATTCTCCTATTAATATGAGATAATAGCTAATAATATTGGGGAAGAAAAATGTATATATAGGAGGGATGTTGTTTCCTGCACTATAAACCTGTAAGAGCAATCTCTCCAGAAGCTATTTCTCCTACCCCACCACTTTGTCGCTGTTAAACTCAGCCAGGCTCTTCCACAAGCACATCTGAATTCTCTACTGGGACCACTCAGATTCCCTGCCTGACTCCAAGGATCCACTTCACTTCGTCCGATGGATTTCAAGAGAAAAAATCAGGGATGAGCATCTAACACACATCCATGTTTCCTACCCCCGTGTCTCCCCGCAAGCTGCTCAGGAGCCTGTAGCATCTACTGTCATTGCAATGACATGGTGCATGGCTCCAGGTCGTGAAGACCCCTGAAGACAGACCATGTTGGGCACTGGCAATGAGTGAGCCCCTAAATTCATGGGGCAGTCTCCTCCCCTCAATGCCAGCACATTTAGAGTTCTGCACAGAGTCTGAAAGCCAGCCTCCAGCTGGGCTAATGGCATTCAGCAATTGCCTGCCAACATGAGAGACTTCAAGGAAGCAGGAAAAGGCACTTATCTACGCGTCGGAGATGGATTCACCCCACCAGTTCCTGCAGGGATACCAATCCTCTCCATGCATGCTGGGAAGCAGACTTTCCCCCTAAAGGATTGCAAACTCCTTGGTGCAGGCAGGCGTTACACTAGTCATTTCTGAGGGAAAACAGAGCTGGTGTGTGTCTGCTGCCCAAGCCTGGTCTCAGGGCAGGGAAGGAGGTTGTAAACCTCATGTGATTCGAGGTTTCAGTGTGAGTTTGTTGTGCAAGAGTCTCCATCCCACTGGGTAGATGCTCCTCTGGGTGACAGTGTCTGGGCCCAAATTACAAAGCAACTACACGCTCAGGGACTCATACTTGCAGCAGAGAAACAGAAGGGTCTAACTTCCAGGAAGGCTGGAGAAGAAAGGAAAGATGGCAAAGAAAGACAAACACAATATCCACAGGGAGCAGACAGTAGGGATGTGGTGTTGGAGGGGGGAGCAGTCTCCCCAGAATACCTTCACAGAGGGTCGCACATAGCTCTTAGGGCCAGACGGCCCTTCACAGGCATTTTAATCCAATTTGGACCATGGTGCTGCTGTCATCAGTTCTTACTTTCTGAGCCCAGCTAAGGCAGACAATGGCTGGGGCAAGCACCATGCTTGCCAGACCTTCTAACAGTGCTGAGGGCCGCGGGACATTGAAACATTAAGGGAGCAAAGTGCAATGCCGTGGCACGTTACACGCTCGGCACTGCTGCCTGGGAGCTTTGGGGACTGCTGATGCAGCGTGACAGCGGATTTCACCCACCACTAACTGAGTCCAGCAACTTTGGGTCAATAAAACTCCCCTTCAGCAAAGGACCGAGTCAGGAGACCAGACCGAGTCCAGACTTTCTCATTCCCTTTCATGAAGGTAAATCAACAGGGCTATTAAATCCAAGTGCCCTAACACCTCTATTTGCTTACCAGTCACAGAGACATTTGCAATGAGCCAAAGCTTCTGTCAGGGTGTTTTGGAAGGTGGCCATCGGTGGTGGGATTGCCCAGGATGGAGTCAGCAGGGTGAGGGGATGAACCATGCAAAGCTTCTAGGCAACATCTCCCCACTACCCATCCGCATGCTGCAGAGAAGCAGGGAGGGGGAGAGAGACCTGCAGCCCCAACCCCGCCAGCTCAGCACTTTCGTGCTTTTCTTGTCAGGGGAAAAAAAAAAAAAAAAGAAAAGAAAAGCCCCTTTTTGTTTTGTTTCCTTTTTTTGTTTGCTAATTTATTGTTTTGTCCTGAGCTCGTGCTTCTTGAAATCCCTTGTTCTTGATGCTCATTAAAATATTTTCGGCATGCGCGGGCTCAGTTAGTTGCTGCTACACGCTTTTTGTATTTATTTTTCTCTCCTCCCTAGACCCCCCCTGCTACACAACCCCGCGGTCAAAACGTCCCTGTGTTTTCCATGTGCTTATTACCCAGAGAATCAAGGCTCCTTAGCAATTTGCGAGTCACTCCAAAGCAATCAATTATGCATCAAATGACTTTTTGATTCTTTACCTTGTGAGAGGAGAGATGGAAGTAGAGTCTGTCTTTTTATTCTTTTCCCCTCCTCTATATTATTATTATTTTTATTATTATTCCCCTCTCTCTCTTCTCACTCTCCCCCTTTCTGTGCTCGAATGGGTCTGCCTGCTGGCACTAGGATTATGACATGATCAAATGCCTTGCTCTTAATTGGCAACAGCTCCAAGATGGAAAGAAGATAGAAATATTAAAGAGAAAAGGCCACGGGAGCTGGAGCCCTTGTGTATGGCTTGAGCAGATTGTTGTGGTGTCAGGTGAGGTGGGGGGACAGGGCTGAGCCAAAGGGTACCAATCCCTTTGGCATATGAGTAAATAGGCAGCTGGGTGGGGAGAGTGAGATGAGGACAGCAATGAAGATGACGGGTCAATCATGACACTGCACACAAGGAGGGTCTATGTGTAGATGACTCTTCTCCCTGTCCTGGAGCTGGGCCAGCTCCATCTGTACCCATGAGTTCAGAGAGCAAGTGACCAGGGGACAATGTGTCCACAGCAGCAATGCTAGGACTTCTCCTTCAAAGTCAGCTGTGAGGATCTCAGACATCGGAACAGCTTGCCCAGAGAGGTTGTGGGGTCATCATCCTCAGAGATACACAGTCCCCATTGTCTACCTCCCACAAGTCTCTCTCCCCCTGAGCTTAGCATGTTCTCTAGCCAGCATCTCCCCAAAGCTCAAGCCTTGGGTATCAGCAAAACCTTCCCATTTAACCCACATCCAATTCCCTGTCCCCACCAGCAGAGATCCCCAAGAATATTTCCCCTGGTTCCAGGGGACTGAAGATGCCTTGGAAGGTGCAGAGGTCAAAGTCAGTACAGTTTTCTTGGGTATTAGCTCTTCTCCCCCTCCCTCAGTTTAAAAGCTGCTGTACCTCAATGACAAGGTCATCTGATACCCATCTTCAGGCCGGGCTGCAGTTCAAGGGTCACAGCAGTGAAGACACAGAAACAGGATCTAACACATCTCAAAGGGTTTCTCCATCAAGGTGCACCATCCTGCCCCAAGGTCCCAGGCAAAACTTATCCACATCCTGCTCTAAAGCCATGGAGGCAAAGCTACCCACATCACAGCTGCCAGTCCTGTTCTCTGCAAGCACCAGCAGCAAGTGACAGTATTTTTCCTGCAGACCCTGAGGTTGCAGATGACCCTGTGCATGAGTGACCCTCAGGAGAGAGCAGCAGGACCCACATCCTTGACCCCTTTTCCTTTGCAGTTTTACACCTGGATCTGCATGTTGTAACTTGTGACGCTGGCCATGCTGAGTGCAGGGCTGTCATCCTCTGAATGGGAGACTCCCACGACTGGGTTAAAACAAATGCACAAGAAAACATTCAATTTAGGGTGCCTAAAACAACTGTCTGTCTTCTCTCAATCCTTCCAGCTCCAGCCTTACACCATCTGGGTCCGGTTCACACATAAATGTGATGACTATGTATTTGCCAGTATACTCCTAAAAAGAAAAGCCAAAACAAAATCAAACAGCCTGCCACCCCTCCCCCTCCCACCCCACCCCCCAAAAAAAAAAACCCCAAAAAAGAAAAAACCATAAACAGAAAAGCAGGTTGCATTAGCTGGTGTTTTACCTCGAGACTTTCCCATCACAAGATGTTGAAATGTGAAGTGCGCTGAACTCACCGTTTTCCTTAAGTCAGTAAATGTGAATTAATAATACCCTTCTCCTTTCTTCTTGAAGATGAGGCCTATAGAAGAGATAAGCATCACCCACCAGTTGAGCTCTGCTTTTTAGAAGTGCTGTCTGTGCAACGCAGGAGTTTCTTACCAGCCCTGAAATGGGTATGACAAGTACTGTACCCTCCCACCACAGCCCCAAACGTCCCCGAGGGTATCCCCCACTAAAAGATGCAACAGGCCATTCAGCCACCATCGTACATCCATTTCTATGGCTCCTCAATCAAGATGCTAACAAACCACACACAGGTGATGCCTCAGGCTGTGGTGTCCTTTGTAGGACACAATAAGGCTCTGACTTGGACGCGTTGCCTCCATCATCAGCACCCCTTTCAGCAATCCAACTGCATCCCGGGCTGCATTTGCAAGAGCTCAGCCAGCGGGCAAGGGAGGCGATTAGTCCTTTGATGTGGCACTTAGGAGGACACATCTTAAGTACTGTGTTCAGCTTCAGGGCACTGGTACAAGACACGCTGACAAACGAGAGCAAGTTCAGTGTGGGACACCAAGATGGGCTGGGGAGTGGAGCTCATGAAGTACAGGGAATGGTTGAGTGAGCTTGGCTTGCTCAGCTGGAAAGAGGAAGGAGCAAGGAGGAACTAGTTGCAGCTTTCACTACCCAACAGACATTCATAAAGAAGATAAGGTCAAACTTTTCTCAGAGGTGTACAACAAAAGGACAAGTGAAGACAATCACAGGAAAAAAATTCACCCTGAGGGTGGTTAGACCCTGGAAGAGGGGCCCTGAGTCTGTGAAATCTCCATCCATAGCTAGACAAGATCCTGAGCAGCCTGAACTTCGAGGTTGGTCACGCTTTGAGCAAGGCCTGCATCAGCTTCTAACATAAATTAGTCTGTGACTCTCTAATTTATCACAAGCTAAAGCAGATCCTACTCAAGCTACAATCATCATACAGCAAAAGGTCTTCGTTGGGAAGTAAACAGCAAGGGGAGAAAGCACTCCTGCTACCCCACGGTCAGAGGTAGTTCTGACTGCTCGAAGACTGGGGGCACCATCGAGCTGGATTGCCCTTAGTTCTCAGCCATTTTGGCAAAGCACAGCATTCACAGCATCCAACTGCATCCCCTCCACCACATCAGTGTCTCCAGGATGACGCACGACTCAGGACAGAGCCAGCAGAGCATCCCTTGGCAGCCATAAATAGAAAGGAAGCAGCAGGCTGAAGGGATCACAAGCAACATCCACTATCAGCATCATGTCTACAACACCCAAATGCTCTCACTCAGGGACTACAAGGTCTGAAGAAGCAGGCCAAAGGGATTAGCTCACTAGTGAAATCTGTGGGTGATCAGGGTGGGGCCATAGGTGGAATTGGCAGTGTTGGGTTAATAGTTGGACTCAATGATCTTAAAGGTTTTTCCAACCTAAATGATTCTGTGATTCTGTACTATGATTCTAGGGAAGGTGAAGGAGGAGTAAGGTGAAGACAGCAATAGTGAAATCCGACATACAAGCTGGCAGGTTCTTTACAAGGCAGGACATTGTCCAGTCCGACACCAAGGACCACAATGAGGACATGTGAAGAAGGAGATCTTTGTGGGTTTATGCGTCTCATCAGACAAGATAATTTTGATATCCTATAAGAGCTACAACAGTCCCTGGCTGAGCGAATGATGGGTCTAACATGTCACATAGCTGTTTCTTCCAAAGTGAAGATTCCATCAGGTCTTGACTGAAATCAGATGGCATGGGAAAGATATGATCACTGATCCCCTGACTGAGCGGGTGAACCTGGCTCATCAGGGGAAGGCACAAAATCAGTGAGAAATTAGGCACTTGAGAACAGCCTATTGAGTGAGACAGAGGAAAACAGTGAGTGTCAGTGGATGGGTCCACACACAGGAATCACTCTCCGCTGCCAATGGATTTCAGGTATCTAGCTCAGGTGACACTACTTACATACTGAATGTTGGGATGGGATTAATCTTGGCTCTCTCTGACCATCTATGCTTTAGGGACTATACCTGAGGAAATCACCTTTAGCTCTCTAATTAGTCAATGGAGAATTAGGTGACACAGTCAAAAGCATCGAATACAACTCATCTCATTCTCAAGTGGATGCTGTGACTTCAGTAAAAGTAAAGGTATCCTAAATTCACTGCTTTGATCAGCTCTCCAACAGCTCTACAGGGATGTAGACCTCCAAGTTCACCTCTCCCATAGAAACATAAAGTTGAGTAGAATGAATCCATTTCAAGAGAATGAGCCATCCCATCTACCCAGCAACTGGATTAGCTTCACTCCTACTTGCCAGGCAGCCAAGTCCAGAGATGGATTAGGCGTTTTTAGAAAGCTGGTCTAGCGGAAGGTGTCCCTGCCCATGGCAGGGGGGTTGGAACTAGATGATCTTTAAGGTCCCTTCCAACCCAAACCATTCTGTGATTCTAGGATACACTACATAGCTGAGTGGCAGTGTGAATCCACCAAGAAACATCTAAGGGTCCCATCACATGCAGACAGCCAGATGTGTGACTGAAATTTAGGGTGGATGAGAAAGAATCTAACTCCTGTGGCCAGTAGCTGGCAACTGGGAAGGGACAAGAAATTTACTCACTGGCGGTGAATGAGAATTCCTTGAAGAGAAGCTGGAGTTGACTTATTTAGCAGGGTATCAGTGTCCCACCCAACATTCCTCATGAAGCCACAGTACCCTCTCCATTATACAGCAGTTTTCTGAGAGGTCTGAGGTTGTGTTTAAGGTGCTATAAAAACCTTTTCGTTCAAGAATCTGGAATAGGCAAGATCTCATCCCTCACTTTCTATGCACAGAACTGTCATACAGCATTTAACTTAGTATCCACTCATTTTAGCTCGTTAGAAGTGGGTGGACCAAACCCACAAATGGTAAAAGTAACCATTCCCATGTACTGCAGGACCTGGGTGCGTTGCAGGCTGTACAGATTTATTCAGTGGGAATATCACGCTGGAAACAAAAGTTACTTGAAACTGGTATTCGGGGGGGAGGGGGAAGAATTATTGATTCCTGTAATTTCCCAGGAATTCCGTGGGCCATTGGGGTGAACGGCTGAGCCATGCAGAGAGCAGCTGTCCAAACACACATGGTGTGAGACTTTAACTAAGCATGAACAAGAAATGAAGGCTATGGCAAGAAGCACAGAGAAAGCACATACCACTGCCATCCATATGTCCCTAAGTCCCTCCCCAGTCCTCGGAGCACCAGCAATGGTTAGTGCGCAGGAAAATGGAGAGGATAGGTTGTCGCTGCGGTGCAGCTGTGGAGAATCAAGACATAACACGGGAAAAGTCAAGCCCCTGCTATGCAGAGTCCAGGGAAGGTGTGCGGGGGAAATTGATTGCTTACTGAACTGCAAAATTTACCACCTCGGGCTGAGAATTGAGAACTCTCCTGGGTCCAATATTCCTTTTAGTCCGACAAATGCACTTGGAGCTTTCCAATGCCGCCTGAATGAGTGTTTGACAAGTCCCAGGTAGATCACATCTCAGCATTAAAGCTCTGGTTCTGATCACCGTGGGGAAAGTAAAAGGAAAGTTTAAATAAATTGCAAGACTGGGGGATAAATTAAAACCATTTGGATGAAACCTCTGGAAAACTGAAGTCAGGTATGTAGGAAGAGTAGCACGAAGCAAAGGATGCTCTCAGAGGACCTGCTCTAAACACTGGAGGACAGGAGAAGAAACATAGATAGACTGTGAAATTTTTTACAGCCCCTCATGCCACACAAAATCTCATTTGAAGAAAGCCATCAGAATATTTGGGATATCTACTGCTTGCTGGTCAATATTTCGTCTTCACATTGACCCATGTTCAAACAGGCAGTGACATTAACCCACTGATGCTTCATCTAAAGAGTAAGAGAAAATTGTACTAATACCAGGGGAGCCAGAAAGCATTATCTACAGACTGCAAAGGCAAGAGACATCGTTACTACACAGGGATTTTAGATGTGATCACTTTGCTTGGGTTCTTGTGAGGCACTTGGGAGGGCTGGACTCAGCCTGTGTCACTGGCACTTAAAACAATTCTCTTGTGTGATCGCTACAGTAAAGCTAATCCATGCAGAGAATTGGGGTGGCTGATTTCAAAGCTTTCTTGTGGGTTAATCTGTTATGCACATATCCAATAAACTCACTGCCAGTTCACTTTCTAGTGGCAATTTAAGGTTAAGGACTTACACTGATTTTGCAAGTGGCAAACTCAGAAAGCCTGTTACATTCCTTCTTGGGCACCAAGGCATCTGAAATAGAGGAAGCTTTCCAGGATGCTCTTACAAAAGGTAAAAAGCAGATTCTTTCTGATTATGTGTAGCTGTTCTACATTGCAACATGACTACAGCTAGAAATGGAGTTGTGAGATGCAGTGCAATCACGAAGCATGAGGAAAGCAAAAAGACCTCTAGCCATAGACTAGATTCTGGAGAGCTACAGAAGAACATTATTTCCAATGAGCTACACAACAAAGATCATATAACACTTTATTAGCTAACTGACCATGGATTTCAGATGGCCAGACCCTGCTCTGCTGGCTCTGCCCAAATGCAATTCTTGAAAAAAACTGTGATCTAAACAGTCCAGGAAGGAAAAGGTAGGACCATTCACAGACCCAAGGGAATTAAGTTTTCTGCATTATTCTGCATTTGCTCTAGACCTCTGGAGACCATACCTAGCATCTCAGCCATGGGAACATCCTTCCTCCCCCACGCAGGTAGAAAAGCACTTGGCTAACAGCATTCCAGCCCTTGCCAACCTGTGCAAGTGAGAAAGGCAAGCTGTCACCCAGCCCCATCATCCTGATGGACAGGAGCTTATATCCCACGCTGGACCCAAGAACCACCAATTCCAGCAGCTTATTCCAAAACAAAGTGTGCATTGAGGGGTTAGGTTTCAGTTTTTCCGGCTGTGAGAAGAAGAGGCTGCCAAACAAAATAACACTGACAGCTGCTCCGGGAATCATGCGCTGCTCAGTGACCTCAGCTCCTTCGCAGGGTGGCCTCCAAGCAGACACTGGCCAGCAGTGTCACCGAGCACCAGGGCAAACATTAGTGGCAGCCAGTCCCACGTTTGGAGAGACACAGCATGCAACCTACCAGCTGTGAAACACACCACCTCCCTCCAGCTCTATTCTTCCCCCCTTCTGACCTCTCCATGATGCTCTCCCAAGAGTTAGCGCTTCAGGATTGCTCTTGGAGGCCTTTGTGTCACAGTGATTTTCACCAAACTAAAGACCCTTGGAAAACCAAACTGTTCAGAAGGCAGAGTGCAGAAAAACGGGTCTGCATCATTTGAACCATTGACAGAAGCAGTCACCTTAAAGGGAATTTGCCTAATGTCACACACAAAGAGGAAACCAAATGCACTCTGCAAATCCTTCTCTTATCCTCTTCTTCACGTCCTGAGCTACTGAGAAACTGAAATACCAGCCATGCAATCCTCTCATGAATCCCCTTCTTGTCTCAAAATGAGCTCTCAGACTGATCACAAATGACAGACCCATTGCACAGAGATTGCCACGACAGGGGACAATCAAGGGGTGCCATGGGACTGCTTAGGAAGCGTGCTGAGCCTTACCAGTTTTTAGGTCCAACCATCAGACGGCAACAGATTCAACCACAGTGGATTGATTCAAATCTACTAAAGTTCCAACAGATATTGTACTCCAGGCGTGCAACCCAGAGCCACATTATGTTCAACAAAATGGTGGACGAAAATCTGGACATGAGCAGGCAGTGTGTGCTAGCAGCCCAGAAAGCCAACCGTTCTATCCAGGCTAGAAATTTATGGCAGTGACTATTTATGGCTCCTCTGTAAAAACAGTATGTTTGTGATGACAACTGAACTACTTTTTAGACAACTAAACTTCTTTTTAGACATAAAGACTTAGTGAACAGGAGCGGATTGCAATACTTTGATTACCTGTTAGCACTTGCACAGTTTCAGAATGCATACATAATGACACTGACTGTATGGAAATTATTAGGCATTTATTCTGCTCTTCGTGCCAAGGCCACACTTCCAATACCTGAAGGGGACCTACAAGGAAGCTGGGGGGACTTATTACAAGGGGCTGTAGTGACAGGACAAGGGATAATGGGTTTAAATTGAAAGTGGGGAGGTTTAGATTAGATATCAGGAAGAAATTCTTCCTGGAGAGGGTGGTGAGGCACTGGAACAGTTTGCCCAGAGAAGCTGTGGATGTTCCATCCCTGGAAGTGTTCAAGGCCAGGCTGGATGAGGCTTTGAGCAACCTGGTCTAGTGCAAGGTGTCCCTGCTCATGTCAGGGGGGTTGAAACTAGATGATCTTTAAGGTCCCTTCCAACCGAAACCATTCTGTGATTCTATGATAAGAGAAGATATCCTCAGTTTCCATTGGATCTGCAGGGTATCCATATCCTTTAATTCCAGGAACTCAATTCAATTGTCCACACTGGTGCCTTTGTAGATACTTCAGGGTATCCTGGTTGTCTTTCGGTTGCCAGTCTGAAAGGGCTCAGGTCTCCCATATATCCTGTGTGAAATCTCCCAATCCCATGAAAACGACTTGCATGCTACTGGATACCTCAGGTGTCAGTAGGCACCATCTTTAGCCAGGCAGATGAAGCCCCTGATAAATGGATAATTCCAGTGGAGTTTATAAAAATTCACATTTGAACACTACTTTGATTCTCCATCTGGTTTAAGGCCATGGTTACCCAATGCTTCAGCACTATTTCATCCAGCATCCCACCATCTTGCTTTCTTCTCATGCTTTCCATCATGCAACTTTCCAATTGTTCCTCACTGCACATCTAAATGTTGTTTTAACATAAAAAATGTAATGATATTGACTGGTTGGAACAAGTCCAGATGAGGCCATGAAGATGATCAGAGCCTGCAGAAGAGAAGGCTCCCAGAAGACCTTATTGCAGCCTTCCAGTACCTGAAGGGGCTACAAGGAAGATGGGGGGGACTTTTTACAAGGGTAAGGAGTGACAGGACAAGCGGTAATAGGTTGAAATTGGAAGTGGGGAGGTTTACATTAGATATCAGGAAGAAGTTCTTCACGGAGAGGGTGATGAAGCACTGGAACAGGTTGTCCACAGAAGCTGTGGATGCCCCATCCCCGGAAGGGTTCAAGGCCAGGCTGGACGAGGCTTTAAGCAACCTGGTCTAGTGGAAGGTGTCCCTGCCCATGGCAGGGGGGGTGGAACTAGATGATCTTTAAGGTCCCTTCCACCCCTAACCATTCTATGATTCTATGATGATTTAGGCAATAGTTACAATGAGTTAGAGAACCACTCTCCAGGTCCTTGTGGGCTTCCTTCCCAGTTGAGGCACCCAAGTTAAAGGTCTCCAGCTTGAGGCTGATATGGTTTGGAGATGGGGGAGTTCTTGCTGGATGTCTTTGATTCAAGCTTTTTCCCTAATTCTCAATCCAAGACAGTTGGAGCTTCATGACTATTGTGGCTGTGGCATTTCAGAAATTAGGAACTTCATGGATGGAGTTAACAGGAGATACCACGGTGATATCAACTTCCATAAATTTTTCAGTTGTACATTACCCTACAGAGACAGATGTGATTGTATCACAGACACTTGTAGCTTATGACTCTGAATCTGTCTTTTTATCTTGAGTATTTCTTGGAACAACAGGTGACATGAAGAAGGTCCTTCCAGTTTTGGGTGGTAGGGAGAGTAGCCCATGGACTCACGATAGTGTCTGAGCCACCTTCACTTTCCTCCCAGATTTCTGACTTTCTTGCATATGTGCTTTCTGACACACAAGGCAATTTACCCTCCACAACAGTAAATCAAACAAGGCCAGGAAACTAGCAGGAACCTCAGTACCAGAGGCTCAGGTGAGAGACTTTGCACAAGTAGCCACATTCTGAGAAAGGGCAGGACACATACCCAGGTGATCATTTGAAAGCCCAAGTCTTGCAACTGCACATACAATTGGAGCAATTGGATGTCCAAACTTACTGGGCAAAAAGGAAGTCCTTGGGTCATTCCTTATTCCACACATTCAGAGGAGATGGAGAGGTCACCCTCTGCTTGGGTGAACCTTAACCCTTGGAAACCTGGATAGGGCTAGTTTGCCTGGTTTGCTGGCCAGAAATGTACCCCTCTCCACCACCTCCTCTCCGTACGCCTTCTTGTTCTTTACAAAGTGGAGAAGTGAACAGATGTTTGTCTGCTTTCCCACCTAGCTCCCCCACCCCCCTCCCCGCTGGAGCGAGCTCACCTTCCCAGTGTGGGAAAGCCCCGGAGCAACCTCCTTTGCAACTCTGCAGACTCGGCGTGACCTCACCTGTCACACAAGCTGGTGACAAGGCAAGCAACAGCATGCAACCCACCAACCACCACCGCGAGCCAACAGGGGAGAGGAAGAAGGGGTGTCAGGGGTAAGCAGATGTACCACGAGTTGCTCCCCGAAAGCATTTTCTTGCATCAGGAGGTGTGAAATGAAGCCTCCACCTCCTTCTCCCAGCGCAGGTACCATAGCAGCTGCCAATGGCTACAGACCTACCACATCAGCCTTGCTATTTCTGTGAGATGTCAAACATGCAGCGCTAAGCAATCATCTCTCCTGCCATCTGCCAAGGTGAACGTGACATGTGGATGTTAGATCAAACAACTTGACAGACTCTCATCCCCCTCCTTTCTTTTTTTTTTTTTTTTGAAGAGAGTGTGGGAGGGAAGAGAGGAAACAATACCACAGCAGTTCAGAGACTTCATCCACCACTACGGCTCTATGGCTATTGGAGCAGGAAGTTCATTTAAAACTGAGTTCTGTACCATTCCCAACCAGGATGGAAATGGGACAGGACAGTAACTTCTGCCCTCACAAAACCAACAACTTTTTGTAGGATTAAAATGACCCTCTTGGCCCTGGAAATACCACCAGTCCTAGACGGCATCTGCTGTTGGCCAACATTGAATCCCTGTTGAAAAGATATGTCCATTCTTGTCGAGCAAGAGGACTTTCACAAGGCACAGACAAGATTTAGGCCAGACAGCTGCCCTCTCCAGCAAGATAAGGTGATAAACACAGAATAAGGGTTCTACATTGCTATGGGATACGTTTCCCGGTTCCTACCCTCTGTACAGCATATTGCATGGAGCTACAATGGAGTGAGCCACTCTTCCTTCATTAAAAAGTAAAGTCTGTAGTGATGAGAAGGAAGGACCTACATGGCCACACTGGGACATGTCCTTCAATAAAACATGTCAGGGGAAAGAAGTCTTCTTGTCCTCTCTTTCACAGTCCATCATGGAAGCTACACTAGAGAGGGGAGGACCCAGGAGAAGTTTTCCTTTGCTTTTCTTGAAGGTTCCTTGCAAGGTCTGGGACATCTCCAGACCTTCAGTGGCATTTATCCAGCACATACTTCAGAAAAAAAGGCTATGGTTTGGGGAATCCCAGTGGATGTCTTGCCATGAGAAGCACACCATGTTCCAGCTTTAGACACCTTCTGTTTCATCCCTATATTGACTTCTAAGTCTTCAAAGGCTCCATATTGTTCCTGCCCAGTGAGGGTCTAAGACATCTCCAGTCTGGAATGATTATTAAAACTTGGAGAATGGGAAGGTGGATCAGTAACAGCTGCCAAAGGAACTTGCTGCATCTTCAACTCAAGTAAGACATCTGACAATGGCTGGATGATCTATCAGCTTCCTCTTGACTTCTTACCTTACTTCACACCTTCATAAGACATGGAGTGCTGAAGAAGACATAAAACTGATTTCTAGAAGAACTACTCATGTGACTGAGTCCAAATAAGGAAAATCTTCCAGCCTGGGTTTACCTACAGACCTGATTCACAGGACTGCAACAGTTAAGTCCCTTCTCCATAGTCCACTTGGAACCGTGTTTAGCTGTAGCCCTTAACGTTTTAACTATCACTTCCCAGCCTCCCATCTCTTTAACCTTTTGTCTTCCTTCCCCTCTACACCCTCTCCAAAGATATACTTTTCAATCCCCTCATTCTGCCTGTCTGCCCCTGAGATAAAAATAAGTCCTCCTCACTTTTTGTTGGAACTTTTCAATTTGAGCATATCTGATCTTTAGTGCCTGTTGCATCCAAAATTTACATACCAGTTCCTTATTTCTCCCACACCTCATTATATATCTACTATGCTTTACATGCAGTCTTCTCCAAAGCTTGACCAAAACCTACCTTCAATCTTTCTGGAAACCCATCTGTAGCATAACATCAAAACCAAAGTTAATTTCAAAGAAGAAGTGGAGCAACTCTCAGTCATCTGGAAAGAGTAGAGTGTCTTGTCATAGCCTTTGTACAGCATTTTGTGTGGTATGACCAGAATAGTAACAATTCTAAATTCAATGTATTTAATAAGTGCTGGGTTGCAATTTTTGGCTCAGTCATTAGACAACATGAAAGAAAATTTGCAAAGCAAAGGAATGGCCATAGGGTCAGGATGGCTGTGTCTTTGCTTTGTTAGCCAACACAACAAAATCAGTTGTCTACTGATTTTTTTTCAATGTACAGTTTCTACACTCTCACTGGAAACCCTTCAACTCCAAGTGTACTTTAGGTGTAATGATCAAATGACATACTAATCTTGGTTAGTTCTACCTTTGCTTTAAACTTGAACCAGAAAGACCAGCACGCTGGATTTCCTACTGCCACTGATGCACATCCTCTCCAGAGCAGCCCGGCCTGGACCTCAGCAATATTGAGGGACCACAGGTTTCCCTCTGCATCCCCAGCAGTCTGCTTTGAGTTCATGGGTGGTACCCAGGCCTCTTGTTTGCCCTCATCAGAGCGAACAGGTGCTTTTACAAAAATTTTCCTGAATTGGGAAAAGCAGGCTCTGTGCTGGAAAGGAAGGACATTAGAGGAAGTTCACAGGCAAATTTGTTCCTTTTCTAGCTTTGCCTTCTGTTATGAGACCTGCTTCCAGCACATATGACTCAAGATCCCAGTGGATAGTATGGATTTTAGAGGACACAATAGCCAAAGTACGCATTGGTTAGAAAAGGTGCAACTTCCTATGGCAAATGGTGAAACACAGTGATTGGTACCTGAACTTTACTTGGTAAAAGTGAACAGTAAAGCCCTTAAGATTCATTTCAAAGGATGTTGGCAAATGTAGCTAAAAAAAAAAAAAAAAAAGAAAATATCAAAGTCAATTGGGTGCATTTGGGACTTACATTCACATCAGTTAACCAGATCACTCCTATGCAGGATCCAAGTAAGAAGAGAAATAAAACCTGTCTTGTTAAATCTGTGGATAAGGATGAAGAAGAAATTTAATACAGTCCCCAAAGGCTAAACACTTAAATAAATAGATAAATCAATGCTTTCCATATGTTTTTATGAATATATACATATATATATTTTACTATATACGTGTATACATCTACATAAATATTCAGGGAAGATTCACTTTCTTGATGGGGTAGTTAACCATCAAACCCTATATCCTAAAGCAGTGGAAGAACAGATCACCTGTACATCTCCAAAACATACCTGAATGTTTTCTGAAAGATGCATACTACTTCAATCTGTCTCTGGATGCTGGGTTGTCAACTAAGTGATCTCAGATTGCTTGATGAGTCTATTCTGCTCTGAATAGCTCTGGGCCAGATGCTTCTCACATGCCAGTCATGATCATGTAATGACATTACACCAGTTGATGAACCAGTCAGAGGATCGGGATACCTTTATGAATGGGATAATTCAGTATGCCCAGCCAGGCACTGATTCACGGTTTCTTAATGGGCACTCAAACCTTTGTAACCCCATCTGACGGTCAGGTTACTCCATGCATACCTGCCTCGGGTGTTCTTGTACCTTCTGCTGTTACACAACACCAGAAGCAAAGGAAAAGGCCAGACAAGCCCTGCTTGGAGAAGACAGGCAATACGAGTATTTCTAGGCTGAGAAGTTTCTAAGGGAGAAGAAAGGTAGTAAGGCTCAAAAGACAAATCATTCTTGATAAATATGATGCTGAGTAGAAATCTCCTGAGTTGCTCAGCCACCACCGTAACCAATCGAGCACGGAACTTCAGAGCAGAAACCTTAGCATACTCTGTCTGGAGAACAGGGATCAAATGAAATGTCACCAGCCATGTGGTTTTTCAGGGATTTAGTTCAAAGTTAATCCTATGCAACTTTGAAAGACTTGCAATTCACTTACCTAGCATTGTAGGTACTTAACAACGAAGCATCACCTGCTCATGGAAAATCCTAGAGCAGTTCCTACAATGAGATTTCATTCCCTTGTCAAGCAGTCTGACCAGCACATATGCTGTGTGAGTGGGGCTGTGAGTCTGAATGTCTCTGTCCCAAAACACTGGAATAAGCCCTTCATATCTAGTAGCAGGACAGTGAGACTGAGTTTATTTTCTTCTGAGCCAGATGGTTTCACAAAACCATTTCTGGTGCTGCCTAACTTGAGAGGATCGTGAAGTGCATGGATCTTGTGATACAGAAAACGAAGGGATCAAACCCAATGTGGGATCATTCAGGAGCTTTGACACACTAGACAGTGCAGGTGACTAAAGGAGGGAAGGCAGGTCTTTTGTTCTCAAGCATGCCACTCTGAGATTCCCAAATTCTCCTACTGGCTGTGCCCTTACTGTAAACAGTTGATCTGCCTGTGCTTTACTGCACCCTACATTGGGGAAAGTCACTTGAAGAGAAGTTTGGTAAAGCTTGCATGATATTTTGTCAAACTGAGAGGTGAAAAGAGACATCCTCTACACAGATAACTGCATGTTGAATCCAAAATATCCTGTCTTCCTAGACAGAAGAGGAGATACAATTCCTGCCCTTTCAATCCAAAAACCTGACAATTAACACTGAGAAGAATATTGGTCAGAGAGAAATGACAGAGGGTATTTAAAAATTTCAAGTCTGTAATTCAGGCTCTTTTTGTCACAAAGTTCCTGCATGAATTTAAAGTTGCTTCCCATGCCTCAGGTCTTCCTTTGTATGCTAGAAAGACTGCCTTGCAGGATACTTTCACCAGCTGGCTTCAAAAGGTGATGAGACCACAGTCAAGTCAAAATGGTTTTGTAGTAGGAAGGGAGGAGTTTCATGGCATGGAGCAAGTCTGCTTTTGGAGGCCACATTGTGATATCCTCACTGAATTGTATCATGTCGTGAATGCATGAAAGATGTTCTGACCCTCTC
>NW_010272912.1:0-14321 GCF_000690775.1 Eurypyga helias | reverse complement strand
CCGCAGAGAGCGAAGCCGGCGCCCGCGGGGTGCGGCGGTTTCCGAAGCGCAGAACCTCACCTCCGGCTATGTCCAACGGCCCGTTCTTTTTGCGAAGCTCAATGACAGCTTCCACAAACTCCTTGCCGCCTTTCTTTTCCAAAGTGCTCCCTGAACAGAGAATTGTTATGTTACTCCTCTGATCCCAGGTTCCCACGGCAGACATGTGACTCATCATTATTTGTTATTACATCATTCTAGAGTTTTCTGCCCAAACATTTTTTTGGGGACTGCAAAGTAAGATCTAAACCTTTTGGGACTTCAGAATTAGCTAGTCATTAAAAACAACAACAACGACAACAAAGAAAAAACCCAAAAAAAGACAACCCTAACAACCCAAAAACCTTGGTATCCCTCGCTAACGTTCTCAGACTCTGCTTTTAAGGTCAAACCATTGGACATGACGTCCCTACCTCCTTCCTTAGCACGAGCATCTTAGTGTGAAATGTTCCAGACGAATGTGTTAGCTCACGAATGGTCGCAGGTTCATCATTCCTGCCCCTAAGACCATTTCCCCTCTCTCTTACAAATCGTTTTAAAGAGCCATTTGCCACAATAAGGATTTGAAACTCACCTGATCTTGGTCCCTGACCCCAACAGATGGCCCCAGGAATGAAACGCTCTCGTGAGTGCAGCGGGCTGCTTTACTTGGTAACTGCCCAGCTTGTTGAGCCACCTTTAACCAAGAGGAAGAGCCTCAGAAATAAGGAGAATCTCTAAGGAACATATTCCTCCAATGAACTTCGCTAACTACAGCTAAGGAGCCGGACAAAGTCATTCTGGGAGGAGAAGAGCTGTGCAGCGTTTCAGGGCAACCAAAAGGTATGCCGATCACAAAGGCAGTCCATCACTAAATGGTTTAGATCTTATTTTGCAGCTCTAGTTTTAAATATTAATATTTAAAATAAAAACAACAACCAGCCCAAGAAAGCATTTCCCTAACTACATAAGCATCCCCCCTAATTTTGCACTGTGCATATTAATAAAGGTAGAAAAGTACAAAGCAGCGATATCATCAAGGCTCTGATTTGAGATTATCACTTTGACAACTGATTTCCAAAAATTCTGAACTAGGATCTCTAAAGATTCAGACATTTATTTGGTGAAACCCCTTACTTTCAGTGATGAAGAAAGAAAAAACGCATTTTCTGATGGAAGTGCACATACTGTATGCTCGAGGAAGCAGAGCCCTTCCTCCAAGATTCCGTGTACTGCATCGGCTAACAGCTCTAAGAACTACAAGGACTGCAGGATACTGCTTGGACACCACTGCTAAATTCCTTGCAAAACGAAGGGTAAACGTTGGAAACAAGAATGCATTTAATTGTCCCGTCAAAACCTGACCCTGGGAGCCTGCCTCTGCTTTGCTGCTGGCAGTTGATTGCTTTTTGGGGTGCCAAAGCTGAGGACAATTAAAAACCGTGTGCCTTTTCTTCTGCTTTTTTTCCTAACCAGTTCCCAAGGGGCGTTCGCCAACAGCCGGATCGCAAGGTCAGACTGTGTAGGTCAGAGTGCCATTTGTGCTCGTTTCAGCTTTTTGATATAAACATGGCCTAAGTTCATTTAGCCAAACTCCTCACTAAGAATTTCCTGCAACTCCAAGTTACCTATCGCTGCGCAACTGAGGGGAAGGCACTGTCTTACCGGTCTCTTTGCTAAGACAGGAACGGCTTTGGGTGCAGCAGCGAGGTGTCCAAGGAACGTGCTGGGAAAGGGGGATGCATGCCCGAGGCGGGGTGCTCGGGAACGCGCTTCCTTCATGGGGAGCAGCGTGCCAGACGGCACGATGCGCTGTGCCCTTCCTGCCCCAGCTGAGCCGACACCGGGGGCTTGTAAATCACTCTGACAGAGGAGGGATGGGGAGGGAGAGAAACACTCGTCCGTTCTGGGGATATTCCTGTATGTACTTCCATATCATTCCTATTTATATTTGTGTATGTTTCAGCTATATTCCCCCCGAGTCCATTAACTCAGATCAGTCCTAAAGCCCATGACATTCACAATCCTTAATTTCTCTTGTTTCAAAGGGAAACGTAATTAAGCCTTGTGCAAAACCTAGGAACAGCAAGGATCTATTAAGTAGGTCGTTTCTTTGCCATTGCAAAGCTGTTGTACGTTTAATAGAATTTAGCCTAGTTTGGTTTAATTCAGTCCAGAAGGATCAGCTTTTTCCCTTCTACTGGGAATTAATTTATAATTAAAAGCAATGAGCAATGCTGCCAGTTTATTCCACCAAGCTCTCTTCTTGGAATCTGGTACAAAGAAGAGCAAGTGTCTTATTTGGTATGAAACAGTGATGTTTTCTGCATCTACTCCTCAATTAGGCTCTTCTTCTGATTAATAGTGAGGGTTTATATTGAAATTATCTTCCAGCTTCATCTGGGAAAGGCCATGCTGTATTTAACCATTTTCCACTACGTTAGCAAGTTTCTTGATGGAAGTCTTGCTTCAGAGCTTCAAGGTTAGTAGCTTATTTGCTCGCAGGCATAAAGATCTGTCACTCCCATGAGAATAAGATCATCGTCTCATGCTTCCCAAGCAGGCATTGGTATCAGTGTTGAAAACAGCGTTAGCGGAAATTTAGGCTTTAAAATTCACAGGATAAGCCCCCAGTACATTTAAATTGTTAGGGAAAAAAAAAAACCAACAAAAATTACAAAAATAAAAAATTTAGATGGGTAAAAGTTAATATTGGAAGCTAAGCATTTGTGCACTTCCATTCTTTCTTACAGCAGTCAGAGGCAACAGGAACCTACACTAAGGAACGAGCAGTGCAGCTTCGAGAGGTGGTTTTCTTTGCGGGGTAGCAAAGCATTTCTGTGTCAGTGGGGAGGGGATGAGTGCATCAGCTAAACGAGCCTGACGGACTTTAGAAGCGCATTCTGCAGATACGGGGTATGATGACACTTTGATTTTAACGTCTCTGCGTGTTTAGCCAGCCAAGTTCCTGCCCATGGGGCTTACACGGAGCTGCACTGGCCCACGTGTTCCTCAGAGCAGGCCCCTCAGGAGCACTGCGGGACACGCCAGCTCTGCGGCGGGGCGCTCCCTCCAAGCCGGTGCTGAACCCGGGCCGCAGGCCTGGAGGGAGCCCGCTGGCATCACCCTGGGCGGGACAGCTTGGGATTGGGGGCAGAGCACAGCCTGGGATCCCGAGAATTTCTTAAAGCGTGCTGGGTCGTCACCCTTACCAGCAACTTCTGTGGTCAGCTCAGATTCGGATTTGCCCTCCCAAGTTACAAAGGCAGCTCAGTTACAGCACTGCTACCCTTTTACAACATCCGTCAAAATGCTGTAGGCAGAGAGGGGTGTTGCTAAGAGGAGTTACTCAGGGGACACCGAGATGCTGAATTAAAGTGTCTGTCATGTTTTCTATCCTGCTTTCTCTCATCAGTGTAGCTCGGATGACCGACCGCCTGGAGAACGTACGTAACGTCACAAGCCCTGTGCTCGTGGGCGGAGGGACCGTTGAGTGGGGCTGGGAACTGGTCCGAAAGGGAAAATGTGAAAAAACAAACCCATCTGAAGAGTTCAGAAAACACGGATGGGCTAGACCCAGCTTGTCAGATGTGAACATCTGAAACTTGGCATGGAGAGGGTGTGCTGGACCTGGTTAGAAATCTAAAGCTCGAGAGGCATTTGACATAAAGTCAAACAACGGGGCAATTCACTCCCTCGGTCCCGTGCCTGCACCGAATGCACTGTTCTGCACTCCACGTTGTGGTGGTGCGTTCTGTGTGTATCTACTCGAAGTCTGATTTAGTGATAAAACCCCAAAATGCCTACCGAGTTTGCAACAATTAGTTTCTTTTTCTTATCGGTCAGGACTGCTGGAAGCGAGAAACGAATGCAAATCTGCATAGCTACAACAAGCTTGTGGCTGCTGATTGACCATGCACACACATACAAACTCCGCAGCACTGAACTTGCCATTACCTACTTCACCACCGGTGTAGAAGTCAGAGTTTGTCGGGTGAACGACAGCATCACTGTCGATCGTGGCAATGTCAGCCTGTACAACTTGCAACTACAACAGGTAAACAGATGTATATCAACCACGTTGGACAGAGACCCAGCACAGGCTCTACATTTACACATGTACCAACGTCCATATTTTCCTACCTTTACATCTCCAAACCTTGCGCCAAAGGAGTATGCTGAGTTGTGTGTGCAGGTGTGTGTAGAGAAAGGGGTTTAGGGAACAGGAGGAGGAATATTGAGTATGACATGATCAAATAAATGTTAAAATGACAAGTCAGAGCAATCACATGAGATCATTTCCAAAGTTTTAAAATCAGCTAACACCCCATTTCACTTTGCAGAAACCTAGAACAACCGGTTCCCCACAGAGCATGACACTAAGATATGGAATCTGTTTAAAAAAAAAAAAAAAAAGAAATTCAGGATCATCAAGCCAAACAAAATAACTAGTTTCTCCATTGTGTCAGCATCAATAAAGCTGACAGGCACTAATCTTCGCACGTACAGCGATTCCTCGTCTTGTTTCTGACAACGACAGGCTCCTCACATGGAGGACACCACGTGTGCGCAGACGGGGACATACTGAACGTGCTTTAAGAGGCATAAATGCTCGTTCTTGTACTTTAAAGGTAAGGCACATTGTCCAATTAGCTGTCGGAATGGCTGAGACACTTGTAAAAATATGCATAATTCTGAGAGAGGCTGATTTAAAAATTAGCCTTCTTAAATCTTTTTCTTGTTCAATTACTTGTGTACATTCCCATAGGAAATGCAGTAGTAGAAGAATTATGGGTTGCATTCCATTAAGGAAGTTTAAAACCAAGACAGCAGCAGGTGTAACCAAATAAGAAGGGAATGCAGTACATAATGCCTGAAGGCTCATTCTTCTTTTGCTGAAGAAGAGATTTGCATTGAAGGATTTTTTAATTTTTTGTTCAGTCTGGAACAAGACAAAACTGTAGGTGTGACACTGTCTGTGACAGTATCAACGAGTTCATTGTTGATTTACCACCAGTATTTGTTTTCAGGTGAACATGATAGGGAGTAATTGAAGCGTGAGGGAAACAAATTATTTGGCTGAATTAAACATGAAATCAAGGTAGGAGAGATTTGGGGATAGTTGATTATTTCATCATTCCTCTGGAAAAATTTTATGCCTGCTCTGAGTATCAGAAAAACACCCTGAGATTGCAGTGAGAATGGAGAAACTGCTTATTTTGAAAACAACCTGACAAAAAAAGTATTTTAGTCCTCAAAGTATCCAAATAAGAAACCCCCCAAAATAGCTAACAGTCACATATGATCATTATGGAAAAGAATTTAAATGGTTCGTTTCAACTGAAATCAACTTGAAGACTAGCAAATATTCAGATTTGGTGAGAAAATCTTTGGAATATAGTTCTTCGACAAAACAGAAGCTGCGAGATTTGAATTTCTCCTCTTAATCAATGGATGAAGCCCTAGAGAGTAAATTCTGGGTTCCATAATTTCCATGTGACCATTAGTTGTGTCAACCCATGCCCCATTTACCTAGGTCATCTTTAAGGTCAATGTCAGCATTGGTGGGATTGATAATGGCCTCCACCTCGAAGCCGGCTAAATTACTGATTTCACTGTGAATAAGGTTCAGCTGAAAAGAAAAGCATGAGGTGGGAAATAACAGGACAGCTGGGAAATCACAGAGAAGCTGCAGAAAAGTGAGCTTTGCAACACAGATGGAGATAGCATCACTGCAAACAAATATGCAAAATAAAAGGCAGGTCATAAAGAAGGGTTATTATAAAAAAAACCAATTCAAACACAAGACTCAAACGCTGTTCACGCTGCGAGGACGTGGATGGACCTACGGACAAGCTCTATTCTGGCTTTATGCTGGCCACTATTTGGGATTTTTATGCTGGCATTCCAAGTGGGTATTTGTTTCTCCTCCAAGTACAGATGAAGGACACCCTAATCGTTCCTGCAGCATCAATTACAGGACTGTGCCATGACCACTCTGCGCTGAAACTGGGTAAGAGCTGTGCTCCTCCTCCCCAGAGCCAGCCAACACCTTTGGGAAAGCACACACTTCCCCCCAGCAACCCTTTTGTCTCAGGAAGGGAACACGTTTCTTTTCCTTATTAGTGGGCACCGCGTTCTGTCACTTCAGCTTTCGTTTGCACGGTTCCACAAATGAAAACGGTGACGTGATGTCAGTGGGCACTATCATGTGCTTAGTGTACCTGTTTTTTATTTTATTTGCTTCACTTCCTTTTGTCACTTGTGAAAATAGAGATTTTTAACCCCAACCCTTAAGTCCTCTCGTTAACACCCAGATATTTCAAGCGTGCCTCTCAATTTCTGCTTTAACTGTTACAGAACCTGCAGGATTTCTCATGGGCACACAGTAAACTGAGGGAATGAGCACCCAGATCAAGAGATTTACCTCATACCTGCACTACATGGTCTTAAAAGAATTAATAGAGTATGAGGAAGTGCAGATTTTGACTTCTAGCAACACATTCTGAGCAAGACTTAGAAACTCTCAGACAAAATAAGAAGCCAGTGAAAAACAGACCAGCAATGGTAACAAACCGAGCCTGCTGCATCCTACTCATGAGGATATCTCTTGGGAAGTGCTCAGAGGTGTAAAGGTGTAGCACGGTTTGCTTACTCCTGACAGCTGGGGTGTAGTTCAGCGTAGCGCGTGACCCATAGCACAGAAACAACGCCATGATGAAGGGCAATCCGATGGGAATGCCAACCTTGGCTAAAATCGAAGCGGCAGCACATTGCCAGGTACGGGAAGAGGCTTAAACCAGGGGCTGTCACTGCTCTGTAGCCAGTGCTGGGCAGGCTGATTTCACGTGCCCCGAGTTTACCACCGCCACAACTTAACGGTGCAAAAAATATCCACTTCCATGTGGGGATGTACATTATCTACCGCATAAATTATGCTTCTGTCTACAACACGCCTTTGAAATGGTCCCTTCAGTAGCTGATAAGGCAGTATGGAGAGTAGCTATGACAGAGGAAGTTCTCATTCCCTCACGCATCCCTGAAGCCAGCTGCAGTTAAGCCAGGCCTTCCTCCCAATCCCAAGCTCGCTGGGTTCCACCTCCGAAGCATAACACATACATTCAGTCATGGCGATTTATCTCATCAAGAACTGAATTTTGCCTTGGTTTGTAGTCCTCGTTCAGTGAACTCTTAGATCTCCTTGTGTATGTTAGTTCATTAATGGGGAGGACAAGCCAATTCATGAAACCAACACAAGTGAGTGGGACCTTTAAGGCGGCCAACATCCATACAGTCACGTTTTATGAAAACAACTATCTCCATTTCATTCATGTGATTCTATGAATTGACCTTCTTTCTCTTTTTAAAAGCCTGCAATTTCACACAATTTGCATGTGCTGCTTGAGTAAACTATGTTCCCTCAAAACAGGGTGACTTTGGCTAAAAACGAGAATAATTCAGCCCTGGTTTAAGTACGGGTCTGTTTGGGAACTTGTAATAAAATCTAAGCAAGCTTGCTTTCCAAATAGCTTAGAATCCTTCAGTATTTCACACGTGGCAAGTTATTCATACTCGAGTTTGAGTCTTGAGTTTGACGACAAGCAACTGCTGTTTAAAGAAAAAAAAAAGTCAAATCAAACCAAAATGTTAAAAAGAAACTTTATGAATTTTGAAATAAATAAAAAACCCAACAACAAAACACATGCACACACCAAAAGACTGTTTTGTGGAGCTTTTATGTTATTCCTAAGCATATTTTGTCCATTTTATAGGTGACTCTGATCCCTAATTCTGTGCTCTGCAAGTTTTTGCCCCAGATCTGTAGACTGCAGGCCATTTTGGTTTCAGACCTTTATATCTATCACACGTGGGCCTGCTCACATACGGGATGTACACAGCAACCAGCTGGTGATTAAGGGTTCAATTTAACAGCCACAACAAAATGCTTAAGCAGCTGCCCGGCACGGACGGCAGGATTTTGCTGAATTTTGCATTCACTGTCCAACGCACTGGTAGCCATCTGATTGCCAGAAACAATTAAAAGAAGAGTTAGAGGTTTTCCCATACAATTAAATCCTCCAGTGAGTAATTGCTCAGTTTTACTACCATAGTATGAGGCAGAAGTAGCGATCCCCTAAAGGGCCACTTTAAAACTCTGAATCGGCACAGCTTGCACATACATGTGCAACAAAGAATAGACAAAAGTTCAGGTAACACTTAAATGAAATGTTAGTTGGATAAAATGATGATGGCACTTAGCACATCCGTGAGTAGTTTCTGAGCCAAGCCTTGCATTTCTTATTTCAGACAAAATTACCTTTAAAGTCTTGGAACTTTTTCTGGCATGAGTTTCCTACAGAAAACCGCAGACGCCTGTTGCGGACAACAAGCTGAGGTCTCTCTGAAAGTCCTAACCCTGAGGTTTTTAGGCTTGAGGACTCACAACTCTGCCTCTGCTCTGTAATTGTCTCAGGAAGAAGCAGCTAGTTAATGTGCAGAATATCGCGTTTCCACTGGGATGTGCAGTCGTTTACATATCAACTGGATTTGAATATGTAATCAGTGCAGCACTAACCCACTTGTACAGGTATAACCGGAGGGTTCTTTGCCGCTTCCTGACCCCTCGGAATTTCTGGCTGAATGTCAGAAGTTACCCGAAGATTTAATGCAATACCAGGACTTTCAGAAACCTGAACATACCCAGGTTTGCAACATTCTCATTTGCGTTTTCAGTAATTAACTCTTGGGATAGTAGAAGGATGAAGAGCTGCTCTCGCAAATAAAACCCTTCCCTTTCCCTTCTGCAAACATGGAGCCCAGAAAAAGATTTTTCCCACGAAACACTCCCAAATGACGTGATACTGAGGATTATTTCCCTTCTTCCTCTGCATCTAGACAATTATTCCCTGCTCTAGCAGACGGTGGCTTTGCAGACCAGAGAGACGTGCTGTAAAGGTGCTCAAGGGTGTCACAGGAGGTGCAAAAGACACCGATTGGGTTTTTCAGCTTCAGGTTTCTGTGTTGGTGCTGTGGTTTACCAAGAACACACCGAACATGATCCTATACTGAAAATCTGTACGTGCAAAGTCAAAAATCTGTGATTAATACTAATATTTTTTGCTTTTCAAATGGAAAAGCTCAAAATGCTTGAACATATTAAGCTTTCCTACCATCCGTGTGACGAGGGTAACTCCTGCTCACACATGGGGAAGGCACCAGGGAAAGAAGAGGTGCTGTACAGCACCTCTGATCAGCCAGACCCAGTAGACCGGAGTGATGGTTTCCAGGCCCCCAGCTGCATCACCTAAACACACTGTCCTCACTACCCAAGCGACTAGTGGGGTTTTAATTCCCCCAAAGTGCTGTTTAAGGAGAGCGAGGCTATGCTGAACAGAAAAAAGGTCCCTCTCCAAACAGCCAACACCTCCTGGCCCTCAGACGCTTTGGGAAAAGTGCAGTGCACAGGTCTACGGGGTCGAACTGCAATGCTGCTGTCCAGAATTGCTTCTGAAGAAAATTCGACTTCACTGTGTTTATGAACAGCGTGTGGCACTAATTTAAGACATCTATAACAAAACAGACCTTGTTCTGTCAAGCAGAGTTAAATATTTTTAAAAATATTATCTTTTTAAACAGCAACTGCATGTAGAAATGGCTAAGGGGAAGCATTTCACTGATTCAAAGTCACTAGAGTTTTTAGGGATAAACGTTATATTTAATTTGCAAATATCCAAACTAAATGGCAATTATCTGAGACATCCATGTGTCACTTCAATAACGAACACCAGCAACGAGCTTGCAGTCGCCTCAACCTGCGCAGACACCCTGTCACACCCAGGAGCCTCCTGGCCCATGCAAAACACACCTTGGCTTTAGGAGGGAGCATGCATTCAACTCCCACCAGTTCCACGACTAAAAGGTTTTTGCCTTTTTTATAAGAAAATAATTTTTATTTTGGTAATTTTGAAAATGCACATTTTGAAAATAATTTCAGGGGGAGCGGTCTGAAAATATTTCTAGGAATGAGGCAGCATGGTTTTTTGTTGTTGTTTTTATGCTAAATAAAATCTCTTTGATCACGACGGTGCAAAGGTTTTTTCTCATTTTAAGCTTTTCACATCTTCAGTCTTAACACGAATGCTTAAAATAATTTATGTTGGTCTAAATGTGCTATTTTGGGGTTAAATCAGAACAAAGACATTATTAAATTATTTATGAGCCCAAACAAGGCAAGAATTCCATCTCTAACTCACGTAACAGGACACAGAAAATTCTTATATTTGTCAGACATAGCCTACTTCTCTCAGGTTTTTACACTCACCACGTACTGCCTCTGAAGGCAGTTTCTCACAGGGAATTCAAAGGCAAAATATAATCTAGGCTAGACCCATCTCAGCAGCAGCCATGCATTCTCCACCCCTGTGAAAATAATCCGTTTCATCTGGAGCGTTCCCCCACAGGAGACAAACGGGGTTTCGGTTCATTTTTCCTTTAATTCTGTGCACTGTGTTACAAATAAAGCTCACGTGCAGGGCTAGCTGACAACGAGCCACTCTGGGGATGGACGTGTCATGCCAGTGATTTTCTCAGGGGGCTGTGCACTCCAAGTGAGTGAGAAAGCCAGAACGTCCATTTCCCAGTACCAGGTACTGGAAAGCTCTACAACAGACACTGGCTTCGCTCACCACAGCTTAAAGCCGTCCTGGAGTTCAGGATTCTCCTCCACCGAGCCCCACAGTGAAGCCCCATTGATTTGCTGGGCCAGTTGTGCTGGACACAACAGTTAGTCTTTACTACAGGTTTCCTACGGTAACTAAAAGGAGTTCAAAATCAGGTCCTAGAGTCTGACGTTACTTGCTTGCTTGAAAGAGTAAGATAGTTGATAAATTTGGGTTCTAATTTAGTCACAATGCTTTTAAAAATATGTTAAGTGCCACACCCCTAGCAGTAGTCGATTAATAGAAAAACCTACCAACCAGCAATCAAGCTCTGGCTGTAAAATTAAATGTGGAAAATCAAAAGTCTTGCTAAAACCAACATTACTCTCATGCACGTTAAACTCGGCAAACAAACTGTGGAAGGATAAATGGAGAACAACCTCAGTATGAAATAAAAATGAGTCAGAGGAGATACATTCCACAGTGGACAATGGCTCATCTCTTATGACTTACAACACAATGATCTGATTACTGAATGATAGAAGAAAGATGCAGTTTTACTTAACAAAATTTTGTATCACGAACTAAAGGCAGGTTCCAAGATAAAAGACCAAATTAATTTAATGACTTGTCTCTTTAAATGGATTCTCTTTGAGCAGGCATGTATTTGTATTAAACCATCCCATGTCCCAAGGCATATTCACAGGGAAAAAAAGGATCATTGACTTCTAGCTCTTCACAAAAGCATCACTCAGTGTTACACAGTGTTAACTTGGGTAAAGAACAAAGCAGAAACGTAAAACCACTGTTAGGAAGAAATATCTAAAATATGTTTTAATAAAAGCCTGTCAATCATTTCCATCAGCAATAAGTGGGCTGCCCATTGGAGAAAGACATTTCATTCTTAGAATAATCTCATCCTTGGCAGGAGTTTAGCTGTAGCACTTATTCTGTTTGCGAATGAGGCGGGACAGATTATAAACTCACAGGCTTTCCTTCTATTTGAGTATTTATTTATGTAGCCATATGAAGACTCATTCATGTATTTTTTAAATGTTCTGAAAGTTGTTTCAGAGGATTTTTTTGTAAAAAACTAGTATCACACACTTCCTCAAGTGCTCAGTGGGGAAATGTCCATTGTGCCTCGGTGTTTTGGGGGAAAGGGGGGTGGGTGTTCCCTAAGCAGTGCTGAAAAATAGGTATTCAGTGATAAAAATGCAGGAGCATACCTTCTGGCCAAGAAAGAGACTTTTGGTGGACAGGACAGTGAAGCCATCTGCAGGGGTTCCCTCTGTTGTACTGTCAGCGCTGGCCGATTTGCTCACTTCTCCCTGCTTCTTCTTCCGAAAATACAGTTAATTAGTTAACTCAAGGCTGAGGGAAAAAACAGTTTAATAACACTAAGATATATGACATGTCGTAAATGCTTCCCAGACAATAAAATGCCAGTACAAACACCAGCACTTGGATTTTATCCTTCGGTCTAACTAAAGCGGCTGATCACAGCTGGAGGAATCAGTAGGAAAACTGACCTCTGTGTCTGCACGTCGACACAAGCCTTCCCTTGCCTACGACAGCGCACCATTCAGATGACAGTTGTCTTAAGCATTGCAGGAAAACACATCAACAGCCCCAAACCTTCAACAGCTTTGTGGAAAAAGGTAACCTATCTATTTATGTATGTGGGCAGACATTCATTACAAGGGAAAAACTGAGCTGTCAGAGTGCAAACTTTCTCTCTCTCTGAAGGGAGGTGCGCCCAGATGCCACAAACTTATTTTTAGAAATAACACTGCTTTGAAACCCGGCCGTGCTTAGGGCCCACGTCAGCAGAATACATCTCTTTCTGCCTGCCTTCTCGTAGGCAATGGGCTGAGCAATCCCGTCTCGTTTAACACGATCACCTCCACCTCCAGTACAACTGCAGGGGGAGAGGGAGTCCCCCTCCACTGTCATCCCTTTGTTCAGCCATATCCCTGAAGTAAAATGATAGGTGTCAGGATTTACTGAACAGAAATGAGAACTAGGAACATTTTGAAAAGGATGCTTCATGAAGATAGTGAACTACTGCTGTGGTTATAAACTCCATTGGTGCCAAAAATCATTTTATATTTTCAATAAAATGACCACTTATGATTTAACATAAATATTTGGTGCCTCAGCAATACCTATGTCGAAGCTAAAAAGCACACCTGGAATATTAAGCAGGCCATTGTTCTCCTGTTGTATTCCAAAGCGTATAAACTAAATCTGTGGCTGAGCACAATGACTCCGATGCGAGGGTATACTGGTGCTTCTAGAAGCTGTAACCATGCTTTGCCTTACACAAATGTTTTGAAAATTAGATTTTCATGGGTCCTATTTCAATTCCCCAGGAGTTTACTTTTAGCCAAATACCAGTATAGTAAGCAGACAATACAGTTTATTGTGTGGAAGAAAAACAGAACCCCACAACAGACTTCCTGCTTTTGTAATCAAGAGGGAAGGGGGTAGAAAATAAAATACAGATTTAGGGAAATTATTAGTGCATGGCTATTAGGGGCACTGCACTTGAAATGTCAGCTACTAGGTGTTCTGAAAGACAAAACTAAATTCGAGAGTTCAAAAACCCAAAAAAGTGAAACAATCAGAAGAGTGACCCAGTAGACAGTAACAGAGACACAGAGGATGGATACCGAAGCTCTGTTGGACCCAGAAGGCAGCTTTTCACATGCACCATCCATCTCTTGTGAGACTCATGTTCTTTTCTTACTACTTTCATAACCTATTGCTTAACAGTCGTTGTTTTGCACAAAAAATCCTTGGTTACACACACACACACTAGAAAGATTCCCTACTCCACCAGACAAACTAAAAAAGGAATGTTCTTAGCTTAGAAAAAGATGCTGTTCTTAGCTTCCTAGCGTTAAGAAAATCCCATTTTGGTCCTCCCTTTCTTCCCCAAACCTCCCCACTTCATTCTGAATGAGCTTAATTTATTACTAGGAATTACAAACATGGAGTCTAACGATGGAAGAGTCTCACCTGTGACATACTAATAGCAGAGGGGGACATTTGTGTGTGGTCAGCTCAGCCAAAGAAACCCTGTGTAGCCACAAGAGTTTCTCTGATGCTGCCAGAGACCCGACTACCTGCTCTAGCAGAACTGCACCCCTCTTCGGGAGCAGTATTTCACACTCCTTGGATTTCATCAATCAACCAAGAGCAACTTTTTATATAAATACCCAGATCTCTGGTTCCTTGCAGACAGATATCAACACTGGAACAACATCCAAGCAAGTTTCCCCTGCCTAGCCCCATGCCAGCACCTGGGCTCACAGCAAAGCTACCCCTAGAACTGTCACCTAAGGTCTCCTTTGCTCAGCATTTACAGCTCGCCTGCCTGTCCTGCAGACCTGTGTCACTTCCCAGGGTTTTCAGACTCTGCCCGCACTAGGGAGGGCAGGACTGCTGCTTCAGCATTTGCTGATGCTGGGCAGGCTGATCCACGGGCCAGGGCCAACTGTTCAACATGGCCAAGTGCTGGGTCCTGCCTTTGGGCTGCAACAGCCCCCTGCAACATTACAGGCTTGAGAATGAGGGGCTGGAGAACTGTCCAATGGGAAAGGACTGGGGGTGCTGGTTGATAGCACCTGAATATGAGAC
>NW_010272911.1:0-3219 GCF_000690775.1 Eurypyga helias | reverse complement strand
TGCTAGCCGGAGTTAACCACAACAGAGTTGTGAGATTTTGTCCATATTTAACTTCTTTAGGAAAAGACTTTTTTTTATAAGGTGGCATCTAACAATTTTGGGCCAAAGGTGGTGTGGGGGGTTTTTTGGGGGAATTTTTGTTTTGTTTTGGGAGTGCTGTTGGTGCTTGGTAGTTGGTGTTTTATTTGGGTTTTTTTAACAGT
Organism: Eurypyga helias; assembly: GCF_000690775.1. Classification (NCBI taxonomy): domain Eukaryota; kingdom Metazoa; phylum Chordata; class Aves; order Eurypygiformes; family Eurypygidae; genus Eurypyga; species Eurypyga helias. The sequence goes on along the minus strand of NW_010272911.1, from coordinate 3,016 downwards.
TTTCTGTTCAATAGGTCAGGGTTTTTTTTCTTGTAACAGGCATGCAACATGCAAATGTTGGTGTAGTTAATTTTGGCACAATGTATTGAAATATGCCGTTGTTTTGTCTAGGAGGATAAAAATGTTTCTTTTATAAAGAGGAAACTGCTGTATTGGCAGTTATGTATTTCCTACTTGTATACCTTACCTTTCTCTTTCCCGTCTCCTACATTTTTTTTTTTTTTTACTGACTTTGACACCTTGGTGTAGTTTATTCCTATCAACAGGATCTTCTCCTTATCATAGTTACATAGTGGTATGTGAATACATATATCATGCATGACCACCCTGAGGTCCTGTTACCGAAAATTGTAACCAAGAAAACTCTCCAAACCCAATGGTAGTTTAGAAAGCTGACATTGGTTTATTGCAGCGCTGGGTGCATGGGGGATATCTCCTCCTAGCATGAACACTAAACAGAGTTCTTTGTGCTGTATTTATACACAAAACTTTCAGGGTTACTAATTTTCCCAGTCCACTACCTTTACATTAATCGGTTTGTAATTTACATACTGCTGACACAATGCTTCCACTATTACGCATGCTCAGGGGGAGGGTTTTCACCTAGGCAAGGGTCTTTGACCTATGGTTGTGTTTTTTAGTATTATAATGAGCTTTTAATGAGCAAAGTCCACAAAATGGACAAAATCTTTAAACATCTGCTGATTTACCAAAACACTTCTTGGCTTACAAGGACACTGCTGAGGTACTAATGAGCATGTACCCTCCTGCTTCTTATAAGCAAGGAGGCCCATCTCTTGTTATCAAACCTGGTAAACAGGTAAACTGGTAACAGAAGTACAGGTCACAATGAGTTGTGAGCAAAGGAAGTAACAGGACTTGAGTAGTGGATTTGATTCATAGTACGAAACACCTTAACAGCCTTTGCAACTTGTTTTCTATGAGCATGACTTCTTGTGGCTACTTCCCTTATATCTGCTGTGTTGTCCATTCTGGTTCTAGACACCCAGCATAATTACTCTCTACTCATATTACACTGTTTGCTGTTTTCTGAAGTCTGTTGTGTTTGATACGGTGATTTGATGATGTGCACATGCATAACCTTAACCAACTGATACTTGTGGATTCAGTTCTAGTCCTATACAGTGGTCCATTCTGACCCTTCATGCTACTTCAGAAACTGGCGTCAAAGGTCTGCATAGCCCTTAGCTTAGATGGTTATCTGCCTGCTCTGTTACTTCAGTTTGCCCCTCACTGCAGTTAGAGATGGAAGTGGGTAAGCTGTGATGTTTTCACTGAGGAATTGATTGCCTTATGTTATATTTACTTAATGGCAAAGCTGAGTAATGCATTGGGCCTGTTTCCTGCCACCTTAATAAGAAACACTTTCTTTAGTCACTCACTTAGGAACTCTGGTTTTGGTTGAGTTTTTTTATTTTTATGTTCCTGGGAAGTGTCACTTGAAGCAAAGGATTTTTTTCATATTTTACTTCCATAAAATGTATGGAAGCATTCTTTTGCGCTGTCTCCCTCCCTTTTGTTCAGTGCTTGAGGATGTAAAACAGAATTAAATCTGATTTTCTAGTATGTAACGATGCAACTTTTTGCATCTTTGACTTTGTTCCTTTCCCAGGGCATTTTTAGTGATTTATCAGCCTTTCTCTTCTGCCATACCTGAACCATGATCCATTCATTCTGAGGATACATCCTCTCTTGTTTTTCTGCTTGAGCATATTAAACACCAGCAAGGAAGTCTACCTTAAAGGCTCAAGAAGTTGTTGGACTAAGCTTGTCCATTCCTTTAATAGGTTCTAGCAAGCTTTGGATATTAAAGAATGTCTGCTGGAGATAGTTTGTCAGTGCTGGGCCCCAGAGAGCTTGACTTCAGTGACAGTAGTCACTGATTGCTGCATGCAGACATGGCACTGCTGTATGATTATCAGTAATTGCTGCCGTTTCTCCTCTTAATCCTGTCTCTGTTGGCAGAGAACTACATCTTCTTAGTTCCCCTGCCCATCATTTTAAAAGGGAGGATGGCTGATTAATCACTCACTGATTTTCTGATCTACTGGTAATGAGGGATGTGCCCTCTGTGTATACTGGTGGTATGGAGGGTACCTTTGTTTATGATAAAGCTCCTTTGCTTCATCTAGAATGACTAGAAGCCTTCCTCACTGATTTGTACAGGGTCTTTTTCTCTATCAACCGGTAAGAGAAGCTAGATATTTTTCCTGAAAAGAGTGTTAATTACAGTAAAGTTGTCCATTGATGCATATTGGACCCAGTCAAGATTCTGAAGATTTTTGCCCCTTGTAATCCCAGTCTTTGAGGGATGTTATCAAGTATGAAGGAAATTGATTTTTGTTCTGCTATGCAATTGCCAGGGTGGGGTGGTGGTAAAATCTGTTTTATTTATGATGGGGACCTCAACTTTCATGTTTCTTCTTTAAAGAATGCCTGTTCTTCAGTAAATACATTTAAACTGCTGGCTGCTAGAAACTGGAAGGAGAGCTTAGTCAAGGATGTCTTTGTTTTTTCCTGTTTTCTATTTGCTACTAGGCAGTGGTTGAGACAGTTTACTCCGCTGCATGGAACTTTTGGTCTGATTAAGGATTATTGCTGTTGTGCACCAAAAATTATTGGTTCATCAGAATGATAAATGTGCTGACTAGCTGGTCAGTTTTGCTTGTGCTGTTATTCATAGTCATTAGTGGGCTTTATTGCAAATTGAATGAGGTTTCTTTCATTCTCTGGATCTTGCTCTTGAGCCCTCACTAGAGGCAGCTGACAATGCATTTGCTAGACCGGCATTGGCAGTGATTTGTGAGGCAGTCTGGCTGTGTGAAGCATAGGTGTGTATTGAAAACTTTCTTCTGTCTCGGGAAAATATGCGATTCCTCACATTTGAAAACAACTTCTAGGGTCTGTCTCTTAGCAAAGCAGCCATGAGAAGAGTTAGAGTGTTAGCAAGTGTACGGAAGTAAATAGTAAGAGAGAATAATGGCTCCCAGACCAC
>NW_010272910.1:12115-38441 GCF_000690775.1 Eurypyga helias | reverse complement strand
GTCCTTTCCAACCCTGACCACTCTGAGTCTGTCAATAGCTGCATCCATTCGCATACACATGCCTGATTTTTTTTTGTTTGTTTGTTTGTTTGTATTCAGGAAAAAAAAATTCCCTGCTCTGCTAGAGTCCCTCTTGCATTGCAACGCTGAGAGCCTCAAGGTTTCATAGAGTTAAGTGTTGTATCAAATACTGCCTGTCATTGTACAAGTGTAGAAGAAAAGCAACGTGAATTTGTTTTAGATTGGTTCCCTCTCTCCCTGGAATTGCGTATATTCTCCTATGTCTAGGAAACACGCAGTTTTTACCCCATTTCTGTTATTCTGAATTAGAAAAGATAATTACAGTGAACTAAGCAGAAGGAAAAGAAGCCATATAGCTACTTTTCCTTGGCTTGTTTTATCTGTTTCAGTCAGCTTAAGTAACAGGAGAACTGACTGATTCTTTTTAAATTGCTTTTACAGCACAGTACCTCCGTAACTTGGACTGCCGCTCATCGTGCAGTTTTGGGGGTGGTGGTAATGAAGCTCTAGTCTGGGGCTTCAGAGTATTATTGGCCGGGGAAGGGTTTGTACCCATAACGCTAGACTGCAGCAGAGTTTGAACCTTTGCATCTTACTTAAACTTTACGTTTTGGCTTTAACCTTCCAGGTAGTTGATCTGGACTGGGGGTCTATTTGAAAGTGATTTGTCAGGATGTAGGTAGGAGGCTGAGAGAGGAGAAGTGCAGTAAAATAAGAAGTTGAACATGTTTTGAGCAAGTGTCAAAAGGCCCTCTTGGGAAAACTTCAACCTACATCACTATAGAGAGCATTCTTAAGGAAGACTCGGCAGCCACAACTCCCCAGAGGCTCTGACAACCTGTTGTCAGCTTAATTTAGGCCAGGTTTTTAGTACTTGTTTAAGCATTAAAACCAAAACCAAACAACCTCCTCCCCCCAAAAAAACTCCAAACCACAAAATAAACAAAAAACCTCCATAAAACCCCAAAACAATCCCCAAAACCCCATACCCTGTAAAATTTTGAAGTGAAGCTTTGATTTATATGTAGGTTTCGGTGTGTGCGTGTGTTGTCAATGGCTGGAAAATGAAGAAAGCCATATTCCCTTTCTTCCCTAGCGTAGCTTTGCTTGCTGGAGCCTTCGGTGTCTGTAGATGAATGCCAGTACAATTGGCTGCAGCTTGTAACATATGCTGCAGAATACAAATAACAGCTTGGGTTCTTTTTATATCAGACTTAATGGGCTAAGATGTTATTTTATTAGGGAACTCACAAACAACGTTGTTACTCATTTGGCCACATCTCCACGCTGGAAATAAGGTCAGTGGGAAGCCCACTGGCTGGTACTGTCTGTTAAAGAATGAAGTGTGGGTTCTGTTGCCAAGTGAGATGAAGGCTGTGTGCGAGTGCTGGTTCATAAGGTTGGTATGTTCTGCTGGAGGAATATCAAAAAGTGAGGCTTTTGGGGCTTGTTAACGAATAGCTAAAGCCAACTTTTAGGTCCTATCCACGTTGTGTGTGTCATCTACAGAATCAAGCTCTCTTCTGTTCATAGACAAACCTTTCTTCTGAAAACCTACGTGGTTAGTTACACACGTACTTTCTGCACTACCTCGTTGATTGTTGGCTGTTGGTGATTCAAAACCTGGCTCCTTGTTGTGTTTTGCTTCACAGAAGAGTAAGAGAAAAGGTCACGAGTACACAAACATTAAATACTCTTTATCGGACCAGACGAGTGGGGATCAGAGCCCTCTTCCACCCTGTACCCCAACGCCAACGTGTCCAGAGTAAGTTTGCTTCTGTTGTTAGTGTGTAAGTTATGAACTGTGCTAACTAATCTCCAGGGATCTTAAATGAGTTACCACGGAATGTGCCCTCGACCGTTGCCCTGTGCTTTGCTCTTAAAATAAATTGAGCAAAAGAGATTGTCACTGAATTATATTGTGGGTACAAACGTGGTTTTTTTCAAACTAGATTCTCTGGACTGTAAATATTTTGCTTCGTTTCAGAATGAGAGAAGATAGCGCTAGAGTATATGAAAATGTGGGGCTGATGCAACAGCAGAAAAGCTTCAGATGAGAAGATGTACAGAGACTTCGTGCGAGGGCAGGTATGTATGTTCAGGGGAGAGTGTGCACATCCAGCCTGGAGTTGTGGGGCTTGGAGAAAATGCACACAAAGCTGAACTACGGGAAGGAGTTTCTAATGCCTGACGTGCATGTAATTTAGCCCTCTAAGGGCCTTTAAATTCCAGAAGCTCATTCTGATTGCGTGTATGTCTACCCTTTCCAAACAACGTGGAGTATTAGCTCGGTAGTTTGGCCTTCGTTCTCATGCCCTGACTCAGCAAAAGATGAGCAGCAACTTCCCATGACTTTTGTCAGTGATCTTTGCTCCTGGTCATTGTGGAGGATTTGTGTACATCTAAAGAGATTCCAAGGACACTTAATCTCTTGCACAGCCTCATAAAAGACGCGATGAACAACGGTACTGCTGTGAGCAGTTGGTGTAGTGTTACTCTCATACCGGTAAAAGTCAAATCCACGCTTTTGCTGGGAGAGAAATGTGTGGATTCTCTCTGTTATGTTTTAAATATCTGTTATGATTTTGTTCTTACAATCAGACAACTGGATATATCTATTATTGCTTATCAGCTGATAAGGTTACCTGATACTTTGGTTAACAGGCTGTGAAGACAGTAGAGAAATACCTTTGAATTTTAGGTGTCTTTAGTCATTAGCTTCTTTTGGACACTGAAGCCTTTAGTCACCTTTACTCTTGCATTTCCAAAGCCCTCGGAAATCCTACTTTCCCTTTTCCATTTGGTAGCTGTACGTGCATTTCATCCATCTAGTCCAGAGATCTTCTCCCAGGCTATATACAGTCTCATACTGCCATAGTACAACACAGTTTATAAGCAAGGTTTGAGACTTTTGGTTGAATTTAAGGCTTTCTTGAGTCAAAATCGAGTACTTCTGTATAATGTCAGAATAAGAAATAACTGCTGTTTATTTTTTTTTCTCCCTTCCTTTCCCAGAAATGAATACAGTTTTGAAAAAGGTCAAGAAAGAGATGGAAGAAGCTTCACATGAACGGTGAACTCTGAGGGCTTGGTACCTTTTTATTTACGGTTTTAATCCTTCAACAGTAGGCAAAACTTACGACCATCTAAAGATTGTTTATATCTCTCCTCTCCAATACCTGATTTACAATTGCTCGTTTTCCAAATAAAAGGAAATCCTTTCTACAATGTAGACAACTACTTTGTAGAGTCAGTTTTGAAACCTGCAAGCTGTTGGACTGTCATCCATTTGTTTTTTAGTGTTTTTGTTTCACAGTATGGCTATTAGCTGGGAGTTTTTCCTCATTTGAGCAGTTGTGGCATCCTCTTTTTTGGGGGGGGGCGCGGGGTGGGGCTGGGGTGGTGGGAGAGCAACGATATGGATAAATCCGTTACACTAATGTAAAATACTGATGGGAACAATACTTGATTGTTTGAAAACAGTGGATCACCAGCATGAATAGAATCAGCTACATGATAAAATTAGTCCTAATACATTTCAAACTCAGGCTGAGTTTCATAGGGGTGAGCAGTTACTGATATGAAGGTGCTTTTTGTGATGACTGATGGCTTTGATTCCGACACAGCTAGGTGGCTGGATGGGCTATTTTTGAGTAATTGTGCAAGGTAGCCTTTACATCAAACAAAACTTCTTTTACGTGATCTCTACCCAAAATAGGAATTTACTGTATCTCTCACAAGACACAGTGGCCTGGCAGTTTGTGAGGGCACTGTCTGTGTTACTTCGTCTGTGTTCGTCTGTTAAGCAAGAGATTGAACTTTTGTAGAGTTGAGGTATTTTTAGGAAGTTGCATGATGACACTTTGACAGCGTATTACAAACGGTGGAACAAGTAACCCACCGTGCAGGCTCTTCTCTTAGTACCAGGTAACCCTCTTCCCCTTCTGCTGGGGCGGCAGAAGCTGCTGAGCCTTCTGGGTTTTTAGTAAGGCCTTATGCTGGTGAAGTGGCTAAATTGAAGTCGTGTGGGAAAGCAGTGCATGGAAGCTAGCTATCCACTCAAATTGCCTTAGCTGAGAAGGGCGGCACGGGCAGCGAGGCCAGCAGACTTGTTCTGGGTCGTTTCATCAGGCAGGAGTTAATTACTGTTCTACCTGAAGTGCCTTGCAGAGCTGCGTTGAATTTGCTGTCCCTATTAGACTAAAAAAATCACGTTCATCTGAAACCACTTCTGATTGCTGTCAACAAGACAAAGTCCTTCGGGAGACTCTAGAACCAAGAACTGCTGTTACGCTGCCACTGAATTTGGGTTTCTCACTTTGCTCTGTCCAATTCTCTGGACCAGAAGCTCCCCTGGAAGCCGTGAGCCGTGCACATTCGTGGCAGAACCGGTCCCTGGGTGCGGGTACCGGTGGTGTCTTACCAGCCCCTTTTCCCCATGTTTCTGGGGAGGTTCTGTGGCTTAGCTGGTGTCAAGGAACGAATCGCCGTTTTCGTGCTGCGGGTGGCGAACGCGGCATTGAGTGGCTGCGGGCGAGGGTGCAGGGCCAACGGAGTCGCGGCATTGCCTTCCTAGTGAAACTGTGCTAAAGCCTGGAATATAATTAATGCAGCTTTGTGAAAGGTTAAGCGGGAGATTACATTACCTTTTCCTGAGAGTGCTTTGCAAAATCCAATATTTGAACACTTTGTTTGAACTGAATGAAGGTGCTGCTTTAACGTTAAGCAGAATTTTACTTTGCCTGTCGTCCTTTTTGTCTTTTGAGGCTTTGGGTTATATTTTTGGAACTCCTGTCACCAGCATACCATAAGACGTGTTTTAATGTCATAGCCTTATACTCTAGTCATAAACACTTGTGCCCTTCCTAGCTCTGAAAGTTTCTAGTCATGATGAGTGAGAAATCTATTTGTTTGGTAGCGAGATGCTGCTCTACGTCGCCTGCTTCCTCTCCTGTCCCTGCTCACAGCTTCATCCTGCCGAACAGGGATCGGTTACAAGTGTTGGTATTTGTACAGAGCAATTGACAGCAATTAAGTATTTGTCTGAAACTCTGTGTGGAGTTAGACAAATTCTACGCTTCATACGCTGTAGCGAGGTGGAACGCGCGTTCGGGTTTGGAGCTGTTCTGCCCCGACCTGAAAAGTCAGGGGCAAAGTCAGGACAGCCGAGAGAAGGATCCTGAATGAATCTGAACTCTGTTAATGTGATGTGTCTTAAGAGATTGACCTGTATGAGCAGCAATCAGTTACATGGCCAACATGAAGTTGCCTCTGATGACCTCATTTTAGCTGTTTAGAACCTGCCGCTGTAGGATTCTTTTTTTTAATTTTCCCTTGGAACCAGGGAATGTTTACTGCAGAATGTGTATTAATCCTGGGGAGCACATGGTGTCGGAATGTCAGTGAAGAGGGGGAACAGAATCTGAAAGATAGTGGATAAATACTCCTCAACTGGAGTGTTAGGCCCTGCTTAATACCAAAGGGGAGACCTCACAGGGTTAAATCTGTCTGCCTTTCCTGCGCCGGCAAGAGAGGGGTGATTCGTAAAGCATTTGAAAAACGATTTTAAGCAGTGGCTGGGGCTTCTGACAGATGAAGCAAGAAAGAGAAATGTTCTTTGGTTCAGGGGAGATAAGTGAATGTTTCTTGTATTTCCATTGAGTTTTTAGAGAATAAACTTTAAGCATTGGTTTACACGTTTTTGCTGTATCAGTGGAATGGAAAAGGGATGCAGTGTTCTGTTCGGGAAAACTATACCACAAGGGAAACTTTAACCCAACTCCTAAGGCACAGTAATTTATGCCAGCATGAATTTGCTGCAGACTTCATTTACTGAATGTTTTATAGCATACATTTTAATTTCAGCTAACTCTTGTTAGGACTGATTGGTTCTCCTATTAATCCTGACCAAACTTTACTGTTTCCTCTTAAGATACGTGTTTGAAACACGATTAACTAGGATACAGCTAACAAAGTTATAAAACCTCTTTCCTTTTTTGTTGTTGGATGGGACAAATCACAGCTGGTACTAGGATGTGTTGTCAGGTTTTGATTTTTCTACCCATAACTTACCTATTTCAAATTAATTTTTAATTTCTCCCTTTTAAATAGTGAAACGTCATTAATAATTTCAAGCCTGTTTATTTATGACATTATAGTGATTTTTTTTTTATTACAGTACTAAAGACTAATGAAAAAGGATCCTCTTACTAGGTGGAGTAGACCTTGCATTTATTTTTTTCCTGCAGTGTATGAAGTATTGTACCAGAGTATTAAATGAAATGTAATATTTTATTGAAAAAACTCTATCCTTTAAAAGGAATACATTTAGGATGTCATCAATTTGATGTGAATCATGTAAATGTTGATAATGCGCTGTTTATTATACATCTAGTGTTTCAAAAGACTCACTTATTGCCTTTTGCCCACGTACATTCTGTAGACCATTTACAATTGTCAAAATGTGACATTAAAATAATAGTTCATGTATAGAAATATGGGTGGTTGTCCATTGTTTTCTGTGCTGGTGTTTATGGGTCTTAGTTCAGCTGCTCTGCTGGCTGCATTGTGGGGTTTACTGCTGCGAAGCTGTATTGTTAGAAATAAAAACGTCTCTGTAAACATCAGAAATTCAGAAAAAGGAAAAAAAAAAAAGAAATAAAACCCATTTTCTTACGGTGCTTTGTCAGTTGCTTTGTTCTCCAGCTTGCAGTCAGAAAAGGTGGTGTTGGATGGGCACTAATCTTCAAGCCTCGATGATAGTGTTTGAGCTGTGCTGCTGAGCGCCCGGCGGGATGAGATGCTGTTGAAGAGAGCAGCTGTCCTTCCGGAGAGCCAGTGGAGCAAAATTCTTATTAAACCTGATGTACACGAGTTTTTATCTCTGTGTTCCTAGCGTCTGCTGCCAGCTGGCCGCCCCGTGGGAGGTTCTCCGTGGTTCAGGTACTGCCTCTCCCGTTAGCCCTCGATGGCTCTTGTCTGGGGAGTCCTGCGCTTGTGCCCCGCTGCCTTCTGCGTTCTCTTTCCTGCCCACCTCCAGATAATTGACCCTCAGTGCTTCTTTCCTGATTTTTGAACTTGGTGTGGAACATCCTCAAAACTAGGATGGAGATTAGCATGTTTTTCTGCTGAGCATTAGTATATAATCAATCAGTTTTAATTGGGGAAAGGAAGGACAGTCCTATTCTCCCGCTGTCCACATCACACTTAGCTGCAACCAGTTCTTCTAGGGTGAGGGAGAAAGAAGCTGTTGCTCTCACTCCTGCTGCTCCTTCCTTCTAGATCTTTCATCGCTTGCACCATTTGTCTTTGGGGCTCTGCTGTTTCCTGAGATCCTTTTAAGCCAGCACCATGCAGTGACTCAGGAGAGAGACTGGTGCTTTGAAAAGGAGCTCTGTTACACCCCAGGCTTCCTTCTGCCAGCTGCTGCTGCCATACTTCAAAAGCTTCTCAAAATTTCTGACTCTCTAGCTCTTGGAGCTAGATGCTTCCAAAAATGTAATGTCCTACCTGTTCTCTGGGCTGGAGCAGAGGGGCGTACACGTGCCCCCTGAGCATTGCTTATCAGTCTGATTTTAGGTCTGCTATTACTGCTTGCTTTCTTTCTTAAAGCCATTGGGAATGTTCCCATTAGGCATGTCATTGCTGTCACTGATTCCCAGACACTAGGCAGCCTGAGTGGCTTCACTGATGTACAAAGAGTTTTTGATTCAAGGAAAGGTTCCTCTAAGCGTTAGCTCTCCCCTGGATCCTGCTTTCGGGGCCGAGTGGTAAAAACGCAGCTGAGCCATCCCGCGACTTCTCAGGGAATAAATGCTGCATGTTGTAACGTGGACAACACGAGCAGCGCCGTTGGACGCAGAGTATCGGCTGAGTTTGTACTAACACGAGCTTAATCTCGAGGCGGTGGCAAAGCACAGAGATAATCTACTGAAATGCCAGGAGGGAGGCAAAGCCCCGCGGTTGAGGCCTTGCGGATCCGCGTACGAGCTGAATTCCGATGAGGACGGGAGCTGTGTAGCGCAGCTTGGTTTTAAGGCGATTATCCTGCAGAGTAACGTGGGGTTTTTCCTTTATGAATGCGTCTAACCGTTTGCATCCGTCTCTGTGCAGCAAAGGTTTATAATCCGTTCCAGCGCTGGCGAGGGACGGGGACTGCTCCGGTCTGAGAACTTGGACAAAGATGGAAAGCGACAGTGATGTGGTGACACGTGTAGCACCTCCTGCTTTCTCCCAGGCGGCCCCCTTGCATTGTTGCTTGCCCCGTGTAGGTAAGTATGAACAGAATTCATTCTCGCATTGCGCCCGGTGATTATACAAACCTAGACAATTGGCTTGCTCAAGGACAGGTTTATCTCCATAGTACCTTGAAGCTTGGGCTGACTTTTCTTAAGTACAAACCCCAAAGCAGTTAGTGTTTAGGGTTTGAAAATTCTGAAACGTGCTTCCTGTTACACAGCAAGAGGGGTACGTTGTACGGCTCCTCGGATCCTGTACCAAGGAAGGCTGAGTTTGTCAGGAAAAATGAAGGAGTCCTCCAATCAACCTGTTTGCTGTTTCCAAAGAGGATGTTTTTCCAGAGCATCTCTCTTGGCAGAGCTGGTGCAAGTTAGGCTTCACTTTCAGGGTATCGGTTCTTGTTTTGTGTCCCTGTGTATGGTACCTGGTTGTGCTTTTTAAGCCTTCCCCTGCGAGTCCCTTCGCTCGGCATCACCCTTGAGCCCATCGCGTGGCACTTGTGCTTCCAGCTCTGAAACCTGTCTCTGTCTTCAGACAGGGCCTGAGGCTCAAATGTGTAGCTATATTTTTTCCCTTTTTCTTTTGAAATGTCTGGGAAAGGTATCTTCAAAGGATGCTTAATATGCAGATTGCTTCCTGTTCTCCCCACACAGTAAGACAGTGTAACAATTCATAGATCAAAATGTTTGATTTGGAGAAAACGCGGCTCTCCCAACAAATGCCTCCAGGTACTGGAAGTGCTGCTACGCTTTGAGCGTGCATCATCCTGACGACTCCTTGTTTTTCTTGACGATGTGCATGTTTGGTCCTAATGGAGCGAAGATCTTTGGGTTCTTATGCCCGTGCTTTTCTCAGCTGCCCTATTTGTGTCATGGGATGTGAGACAGGAGGGGAGGAACTCCCTAGTCTGTCTCGTGCTGGAAGTAAGACTGGAAGATGCTGTGCTTCCTTCTGGTCTCTAATAGCCTTATGTCTGAGCTTAGTTATGGTGTTCTTTTGGGCTGCAATATCTTAATTTATTGGCCTGTGAAGGTTCCATGTATATTTACAACTCTGAATGATAGCTAAAGGAATATAAAGTGCTGTAGAAGCAACAGGAGAGAGGAGTAGTATGTAAGTGGGGGCTTTTTCAAACTGCTTGATCTCATTTTTTCTTGTGCCTGGAAGGTTTCGTATTTGCAGAGCATGTGAGAGTCCTGAAGGAAGAGAATGACTCTGGCCTTCCTGGCTGCAGGTATGCGGAGCAGGGCGAAGGCTGGCTCGTCAAGATTGATTGCACTCACTGTTTCAGATAGGTCTGACCTCGGCTCCTGCCCGACTGCAGCAATCCTGGCTCGGATCCTATCTGGCCACCCTGCCCTTTCTGTGTGAAATGGTCTCCTGGGAGCCGTGCTTTGGATACAGCCCTGCACATGGACACGTCCTCCTGCTGCTTTCCTGATGCTTCTGGCATCCTTTGACAGCAGCTGATCATACTTGTAGCGCTGTTAATGTAGCGTAGCAGAAAGCTGCTTTAATTGGGGCGTTGTCTGTGTAGGCTTTTGTGCAAACAGCAGATCTCCCCGGGACTTCTCAGCCGCGCAAGCTCTGTGCTTTGCAAGTCTTCCCCCCCGCCCCCCCAACATCCAGGCCTGAGTTTCGCTGTTCACCCCTCTCCTGTGCGGTAGTCGGTGTGCGACCTGCTCCCCTTCCTTCAGTCTCCCGGAGCCCTCTCAGTGATGGCAGATGTTTGCAGTGACTTGCGTTATTGTAATTAACGGCCTTGCTGCGCGTCGCAGTCAATTCACATTCCTCATGGCTCATGAGCTCGGGGAAACGCAGTGCTTCCACAGCATCTACGCTGCGTCGCCTGGTGCTGCTGTCCTTGCAGGTGTCCTGTGCAGCCTTCAGCTTCTCACTTCTGAGATTCGGAGACCGCTTGCTGTCCCCTAATAAAGAGATTTGACTAAATACTGTACGGAATTTGAAATCAATCTGTAAGGGTTATCCCAAAAGGATCTGTCTGAACGTTAACCTTTTGATTCATAGCAGCTCATAATTGTACAAATCGTCAGGGGCTGTGCTGAATTTCTATTAGCTTTGATCCATTTCCCAGGCCTAGATCTGCATAGTAATATCAGTGTCTGGACAATCTGCTCCTAAAATCCAGTTGAATCAATCAGAAGGCTCTGAGTGGTGACTTCCATTGCAGAGATGCGTTTGTGCATGACGTGGAAAAGCAGTAAACTCAAAGTTACTCTAATTGCTCTTCCCAGGCCACGGGTCACTGGATAGACCCCGTCTGGATCATGATGCTTTTATCAGAGGCGTGAGAAAAATACAAAGCTGCTCTCCCAAATATTCGGTGCCTGCCACTGATAAAAACCAAAGGAAGGAGCCAGCACGGTGGTGTCACCCCACAGAAGTGTGTCCTCAAGGTGGTTAGCTGTGACAGCCTATGCTCCGTCCTTCCCAAAGGAATGGTTGGGGTCCCACTCCTTAGCTGTGTCCTGCCCTTCAAGCAGGAAGCATTTTTGGGTGAAATACAACCTTCATGGTAATGCAGCTTGGGGAAACAAAAGGAGGATGGAGCCCTCTTTTTGCCTGTTCCCTGGGCTTGCCTCATTTTTGCTGTCCTTCCTGCCCCTCAGCACCACTGTGCCTTGTGCTGTATGACAGGAGGGTCGCAGGAGGACTGCTCTTGGGAGGGATCTCCCTGCCAGCAGCTTGGAGCCCTTTTTTCCCCTCTTTCTGTCAAGGGTGTGGGACGAAGGGTTGTGGTGGTGGTGGGATTCCTCCTGCAGCGCTTGCTCCCCTTTCTTTGGCTGGTTTCTGACACGCAGCACGCTCGGGATCAGAAGCGCCGGGGAGAGGCTTTGTTCCAGTCTGTGCTGCAAAGGGGTTGAATGCTGGTGCGTAAGAGCCCGGAGGCTGGGGCATGCGAGTGCTCGTAGCTTGACTGCAGCAGTCTTTGTGCTTAACGTGCAGTTCCTCTGTGCTTTGGGGCAATAGGTTGAATTAAACAATTCACTGGCAGGCTCTGGCTCTGCTGAATTCGACCCTTGGAGATGTGGGGAATAACAGGCTGTGCTGACTTGTCAGGTGTATTGTGAAAATAAGCACCAGGGAGATCTTGGGCCTCTTGAATATTACCCCAGTGGGCACCGTAAGTACCTAGCCTGAGACACTTCTGTGTGGTTCACCTGTCTGGATCGCCCATTCCACTCCCTTGGAAGCCCCTTTCCTGGAGCACAGAGGTGATTTCGTACTCTGGTGGCACCAGACCTGGCCAGGGCTTGCTGTGAGCCCCGAGCATCGCCCGGTGACTTTCGAGTAGGCTGCCAGCAGTGTTTGCTAAAGCATCCCCGTGCCACCGCAGCAGCACGGCTACCCCGGTCCCTCTGCAGCACAAAGGCTCGCTCTAATGGGCTCTGGTGTTAATTATGTGCATGTTAAACGTGCAAATGAATGGTGTGTGTCCGTGTTTTCCCTTACTGCCCCTGCCTGCCTTCCCTTTTGCTGGAGGCTGCGTTCTGCTCGTGTTGTCCTCGGTGTTCAGTGGTGATGCGCAGGCACAAAACGTGCCCCATGTACCATCAGTCTGGGGCTAATACGCGCTGTAGCTGTTTTATTTCTATTAATAGTTATTTCCTCACTGAGGATTTTTATGCTTCCGTGCACTTAGGGAAGGTTGCTTTCAAATTCTCTTCCTATCACTCAACAATAAATGGTGTGTCAGTTCCAGGATAAATAGGCAGGATGGGAAAGGTGTTGCCATAGTAACAGAGGGATTTCAGTGATTAGTATCCATGGCAATTGTTGCTAAATTCTGAGAGGTTTTAAAAATGCTTTATTTAAAACATAACGAGCGCGCTGCTGCCTACGGTGCCGGCGCGGTGGGGAGCGTGCCTGTGTGTACGCACATGTGCATGCACACGCGCTTTCGGGAGGAAGCTTAATCGTGCATAAGGAAGGAGGGGAAGTTTATTTTAAGGCCGTTCGGATGCTGTGTCATGTGGCAGCGGGACAGTGTCAACAGTCCTATTCAAACCTGCCTGCGTGGGGTCCGCAGGGGCTCCTCTGCTGCCCGGGGGATGCTGAGGCTCCCGTGCAGGGGCTGCGGGTGACCCTCGAGGCCAGCCAGCCCCTGGAAGGAAGGGATGCGTGTTTGGGAGGGTGCAGAGGATACCCAGGTCCATCTCTGTTGGGTTGTGCTGGTGGGAGCACCTCTGGAGGGCTGTGGATGGCCAAAAAGCTGGGTTATGGTGTGAAAACCTGCTGAGAAAACTGACTTCCATCCCGGTGCAGAGCGAGACTTTCTGAGTGCAGCGACTGTGTCCCTGTTTTGTCGGCACTTTTGCTTCTCGTAGGGGCATGGTCTGGGCGGGAGGGATGCTCCTGGCCCCGTCAGGCAGAGCAGCGGTGGGAAGGGCAGCCTGTCACCATCTGGGCTCCGCTTCTGCTCCCGCGGGCCCTGGGCAGGGAGCAGACAGCGTGGGCTCCCGAGGACGTGGCTTCGCCATCCCCGACGGGCTCGGCGGTGGAAAAACCGCCCTGTTTTGGCACAAACTGGGAACAGGCAAATAAAAAGCCCTTCGCTGTAAGCCCTGCGACTGCGTGGGAGCGGTGGGGGAGCTGGGTGGGTGTCCATGCGTGCAGGCGGCGATGGCCCATGAGCGGGTGGCTTGGCGCTGCCTCCTGCCACCCCGTTGTTATTGCAAGAGGAGGAGGAGCAGCTGCCGCCCGCTTCATTAGCTGTCCGGTCCTGGCAGGGTGCTGCAGAGCTACTGCAATAAGAGCCAATTAAACACCTCTCCAGAATGATCCTGGGCCAGCCAGGAATTGTATTTTATTAGCAGCGATGGGAAGCGTCAGAAACATCACCCTTGGGGACCCGGCTGGTGGTGACTTGGCTGTTCTTTTGTATCTCCAGGATGCAAATATTTAACCTGCTCGCTTGGAAAAGGTCCATGTAACGCAAACGAGGGCCAGGAGAACGTCCACCCGGCTCCATCTGCCAGCATCTCCCCTCCCTGGCCGAGCACGGCTCCTGGGCGCAGGCCTTGCCCCGAGCCCCCCGGGTGGTTGCTGGCTCCATGCCCCGCTGCAGACAGAGGTCCTGAGCACACCTTTGGGTTATTCTAAGGGGGGAAAAGTGCTAGAAAATTCCTAGATTTAGGAAAAGAGCAGCTGGTGAGTGTGCATGAGTCTTTGTGGCTGGTTTGGTTTAATAGGTGGAATTTGTCTTTCCCCCTCTTGATCCAAATACCCTTTTTCTGAGCCAGAAAATCTCCACTGTTTTTCACCCTCGGTTTCTCCTTTTGTCGGCCGGGGCGGCACTGCGACGCAGGCTGGGTGCTTGCTAATCGCTCTTGGCTTACGTAGCGACTGCTCCGGCAAACGCCTCCACCCTTGCTGGCCGGGATGCAGCTGCACTTCCTTTCTGCGCTTTAGGACACTGAAGTACCAAGGGTTTGGTAGGTCCTACAAAATAACGAGCTCATGCGGCTGTGCTTTGAGCCGTGATCTCACAAACATTTCCCTGCGCGACGCTAAACAACTTCCAGCGTGGGAAGCTTTCTCCTTCCTGAGATTTTCCTTTGCTTTCCAGTGCGATGGTGCCTGGGGTGACACATGATGCTGATGCTTTTGTTGGATTTCGACTCCCGTCACCCCCGCGTTCTCTTTTGTGCTGAAAGCTGTGCTTTGTACTTCAAACCTCAGTATCGGGAGGGTTTTTGAGGGCATCTGGCGTGGCAGCCTGGCCTGGAGGCTGCGTGGGCTTTCCGCTGCGGTCTCCTGCCTTGGTCTCTGCGCCGTGGCTTCCCAACATCTAGTGGCCCTTCCAGCACGCTCCGCTCCACCGGCTGATGAGACACCAGGGCTAAATGCTGTGGATAAACAAAACACATTTGGCCTCGATGGGCTGGATTAGCGCCGCTTCACCTGCTGCTCTGTCGGGCCGTGGTGCCTGGCTGATCCCCTGCTGCATCGCATCAGCTGCTCTGATTTTGGGGACAGTCGTCACTGATGTTTCCTACCTGGTTGAGATACTAAATTACTTGGGATTTCTGGTGGAAAGGTAACCTCGGTTTTCTGTCTCGGTGCCCAGAGCAAGTAGCGCTGAAGCATGTCAGCTGTTGAAAATGAAAAGATGCAGAGTGGTTTTTAGGACGCGTGGCTGAGCCCTGCCCGTGCTGGTGGGAGAAAGGAGAGATCTCGAGCACTGGAGCAGGTGGGGCACCTGGAGCATTTCCCCAGCGGAGGTGCTTTTTCTTGGGAATACATCAGTTCTGGCACACGCCGAGCGCTGGGGTTTCTTTTTGGTTTGGTCATTTGGGGCTGAAAAATGAAGTGTGTGCTGGTGAGCGTTACGACGTCCGCCGAGTTTGTTAAAGGATCTTTCTATGAGTCGATTCACACAACTCCCTTTCCAGGCTGCTAGGCATGATAAAATACTGCTGTTCGGCCTGTCACGGGGATAATTGGTTGGCATTATGAATCATAAAAGTATGTTCCCCCCTGGAATTTTATCCTGACATTTGATTTAATTTTTCTTGACATCACATCCATTATATTGTGTCGTCTTGCCCTCGATAGCTGCGTTTGCATGCTGGGAGTGAGGACCAACAGGTTACCTGAAGAGCAGAGCGGCTGTTGGTGGGAGCGTTTGCTCTGTGTGGAGGAAGGCCCTTCTAAATGAGGTGAAAGGTTAAAAAAGTGCCGGTGAGGAAGCAGGATCCTCCCTCCTGGTTAAACCTCTGCTGGCAGGAGGAGAAGCGGTTCTGCTTTCTGGTGGGTTTGAGCTGGGCTCGTGGGGCAGGAAGAAAAAGGCGTTGGGTTTTGGTTTACCCAGCCTCACTGAATATTTCTGTGCTTCATGCACCCCTGAGACAAGCAGACAGGGTAACTTCTGTGCTGGTCCCTGGGGCTGTGGAGCAGACACAGGGACCCTCCTGGGGCACGGCGCGGTCTGCAGCCCGCTGTGACTGCGGGGGTCATGCTGGGGGTGAGCCTCTGGGGGAGGGGCCGGCTCCTTTCCCAGTTTGGGGACATGCAGCCCTCCTGTCACCCCTAGCACTTCCATTTCGGCACGACTCTAGATGGGTCCCCCCGTTACATCCCCAGTCGGAGCCGGGATCTGCGGCTCCGCAGGCACCCGCCCTCCCTCCCGGCACAGCCGCCTCTCGCGCAGACTGGTAATTAGCACAAGTGTAGGATCCTATTAATTGCAGCAATTGTGATGTTTAGATTTCTGGGTTAATTGCTAATATCTGGTGTAACGTTTTTCCCTCTGGATATTTTTGATCGCAGTAATTAACCTCCCCCATTTGGAGGAGCAGACAGCCATCGCTTTGCTCTTCAGCAGCCCACAGCGAGGGTCCCGGTGGGATCCCTCTCCACGGGTGCCGTGGTGGGCTCTGTGCTTTTGGGTGGAGACTCACGGCAGTGCATCCCCTCCATGCATTATCCTTGGGAAGCTCAGGAAAGCAGAGGCCACGCTGCCTTGCCTTTGAACTGGCAGCACGAAAGCTGCTGCCAGTGATGCATATTTTTAGGAAGAGGCTGGATCGTTACAGCCGGCTTTGCGTTCTTATTATTTCTGTGGTGACAAATGGGAAGCGGAGATGGGCCCACAAGTGCCAAACACGGCTGCCCTTCCATTTCCCTTCCCGCCCCCCCCAGGTCCTCTCCTGCAGTCCTGATGGTAAATGATGATGAATGTCGTGCTCCGGCTGGGACCGGAGAGCAGGAGATGGGGAGGGGGAAATCATGTTGGTAAAGGTCAGCGCGGCGATCCCGCACAGATTGCTGTCTGCTCTCACGCTACGGTGGGATCTGTAACGGCAGGTTTGCTTTTTCCAACACGCTGCCTCTCTGGGAGGGTGATGGTTCTCTGGTGATGCTGGGTGAGCTCTTAGAGGGCTGGGGCTGGATTTTGGGTTTAGTTTGCAAATTCCACTGGCCGTGGAGCTCTGGATAAGCGGAGCTGTGTTGAGTCGTGTCTCATCTTGCTCTCCAGCTCCCAGTGGGGCGATGCTGCTGAGAGCAGCCTTGAGCTTTGCCCGTGGGTCGTACAGCGAAATGCTTGGCTCTTCTGAAATCCGTCTCCAACAGCAGCTCGTAGGCAGGGCAGACACCAGGTTAGGACTAGCTGGGAGTAGGGCAGGTTCCCTGGTTGTGTTTGTCACAAGATTTGTGCCGCTCGAGTCCATCCCTGTGAAGCTGCTGCAGTTGCCCCGGAGAGTGAAGAAGATCGTCGGCTCCTGCAAACGGCCTGACTGATCAGGTTTTACTCCAAGGCAGCAGCTCTCCAGGGCGAGGTGCAGGGTACGTACCTGCCCCCAGCAGCCTGTCAAGCCAATGCGCCTCATCGCACATCGTCCTGGTCAGGATAACGACCCTGGAGGGAAGAGGGAAGGTCCTTCTTGTGCATCGGGTGGGTCAAACTCATCAGAAACTTGATGGCTTCTGGAGCAGTGTCTTCAGGAGCATCCCTGCTGGGAAAGGTCTTCATTGAGACAGATGGAAAGGTGCTGTCAGCACCGCGCTGTGGTTGGTGTCTGCAGGCGGCCGTCTGTACGGCAGCACATCTGGAGGGCTTTGACGGAGAACCACCGTGGGTAATGACTCAATGTTCCACCCCCTTTTTCTTTTCCCCACTTTCTAATCCCAGCTCTGGCCTTTATCTCTAAACCCTGTCCCAAGTGTGGGGCACATCTCGGAGCAGCGCAGGCTCCAGGGGCTGGAGAGCCAACTCTCTGGCCAGCAGGTCCAGCCGGGTGATTTTTCTTTTTATCCTGTTAATGGGCATTTGGATTTTAATAAATTCTCTCCCCCTGGGCACAACCCGGGAGCTGTAACTGCGGCAGGGGGGTGGACAAGCCGGGATGCTGCCCTGGCAGTGCGTGTGGCCCTGTCTGAGCTGGCAGCCCGACAGCGGAGGGTGAAACGATCCCTTGGCGTTCCTGGTGCTTTCAGCTCAAACCTGGATGAAAGGCTGGGATTTTCAAAGGCATTGAACAGCGACTGCTGCAGAGCTCCGTTCTCTTGATTTCCAGCTGACTGGCGTAAGGACTTTGAAAACCCCAGCTTAACCCAAGACAAATCACAGCTCACCTTGGGTTTTAATTGGTGCATTTGCTATTTTAGAGGAAAAATGAAAAATCTAGGGAGCAGCTGCGATGGTTGGGCAGGTGGGAAGGGGAGGCCAGCACCCCACTGACCCACACACCTCCCACACGGCACCAGACAAACGGGGATCCTCAAACAGGTGAACAGGGAACAGGTTTGATGGGAATCCATCACCTAATTTTTCAGAGGATTATCCTTCATAATCGCCTTTTAAAATAATTTGGGTGAAATCAATGCTGCTTGTAATTTAAAAAAATTTTTTTTACCTTCCCTGCTCTTGGAAAACAACAAAAGGTGCCAATCTTCTTTGGGAAGGGGAATCTAATTAATTGCCTTGAGCAGGGCCTGCAGAGCTTTTGATGAGTGATGAAGCGTGAGTATGAGGGACATGGGTTTGATCCGTGGCTGCCGCTGGGTTGTCTTTAGATCCTCCTCTGGGTTTCAAAGCAGCTTTATCCACCGCGGGTTCAGTTTTCCACCATGGCAGCGGCCCATCCCCGTGTCGTATCTGTGCAGTACCTATGAAAATTGTTTCTTTGCGTGGATTTAGCAGCTTGTGGGGAACAGAAAAGGGAAGGCGTCACCATCCTGGCACCCTGCATCCTCGGGTTCCAGCGGTGATGGGGAAATGGGATGACTTCTGTGCTCCCACGGAGCTCTGGGGGCCAGAAGGTTTGTACCTCGCTGAGCAATGTGTTTCACCCGGTGAGGAAAGGTCTCACCAGTCAACTCGTCTGGTTGGGAAAACAATTGCTCTCCATCCGAATAGCTACGGTCTCCTGCTGCCACGTCAGGTTCCTCCCCCAAAGGAAAAATGAGGACAGAATGCTTTTTCTCTACTCGGAGAATACTCTCCGCTGGCTTTCAGCGGAGATAAGTGATGATGAAGCAAGTGGAAGTAATTCTCGACTGTCTTAAAGTTATTGACTTTGCAATGATGCTGCGATGATGATGATTTTTTCGTTAGAGGTGAGAGAGGTGTGATCTGAGCTGCCTGCAGATCCGTGTCTTCGGAGGGTCTGCTTGCCAGCCTGTCTTTAATCATTCCCATTGGCAGGGCTTTACTTGCTTTTCCATTTTCTTTTTGTTTGTTTCTTTTTCTTTTTTTTTTTTTTTACAGGAAATCTTTTCCCCCCTCACCTTCAGCCAAACAAAAACAATGCTGAAAATGTAATTGGCACCTGCCTAATGAATTGCACAGATCAATACAGCGACCTGGAGCAGGCTTTGTGTGTAGGAGACAACTGGAATCATTTACACTGAAGGAGGCTGTTGGTGGGAGTTTGTTGTTTGGGGTCGGTGGTAAATCTTGAGGGGGAGAGGGGTGGGTGGGGAGGTCACTGGGAAACACTGGAAGCTCCCAAAAGTGGTCAGTGGATGGAGATGTGGCTCATGTGGTCTCTGCCATCTGTCCTGCTGGGCCCAAACCCCGAGAGGTGAGGGCTAACGAGAAGGATGCTTCTGCTTTTGGGGATCGAGACCCTCTGCCTCACAGGGTGGTCCGGCCCTGAGCTCATCCCATGTGCTGCTTCTCTGCTGGAGCAGTCGGCTTTGGCCAGTCTCACGTGGCTTTCTGCTCCAGTGCCACATCCTCGCTTGGACTCGCCGTATTGCGCTGTTGCGGTCAGCATCCCCTCGGGAGCATCCTTCCGGGGACGGCGGAGCGTGTAAATGCGGCAGTGGTGGAGCAAGCATGTTCCTGGGTCGTTGCAGCGAGAGCGCTGGGATGGAGACAGTAATGTGTGTCCTTCAGTGTCCTCCCCGGGCTGGGGTCATCTCTGGAGGCCTCGTCTAGCCAGGCTCTTCTCGCCCCACTCGCCCTGCAGCCTCGGGGCCTGGGCACCAGACCGAGTGCCTGGTGTGACACCTCTCCTTTGTGTTCCTCTCCCGTTTTTGCCCGGAGGAGGAGGAGAGGGAAGCGGGGAAGGACCACTGATGGCCACAACCTGGAGATGAACCAGGTGATCATGTCTGAGTGTAAATCTCTCCAGGGAGGAGTGATGGGAACGTTTGGGCTTTGCAAGCAGGCTGGCTGTGCCACAGTTCTCTGGGGAGATGTGCTTCCAAGCCATCAGGAGGGACCGGGTTGTCACTAATGGGCTTGTTGATGGGTGGAAATGAGTCCCAGTCTGTGAGGTCTCTGGGACAGGAATCGGTGTCTGGGCAGACCCAAGGAGGGACAACGCGAGGACGGGAGTGCGTTGCCACAGGGGTGCCGATAGGTCCCTGCTGCTCCCAGGACCTTGCACAGCACAGGGGTGGCGGATCATAGAAGCTCCAGAGCTCCAAAATCAAAGGTATCAATTGAGATTTGAGGATTAATTCCTCCCCTCTCCCAGCTCCTTCCAGACAAGAGCGCTGATGAGCCGCAGCACGGCGGCCACCCCCTGTCCTCCTCTCCAAAGAGGTGACATTTGCAGCAGCCGCCGTCCTATTATCCCTGCCCCAAGGTAAGGAGCGCAGGGGCTGGGTACAAAAGGGCTCATCAGCGTCGGGAGGAGCGTTTGCTTCTCTGCCTGCGCCTGCTCAGGGACGTGAAGGTTTTGCAAAAGAGCCGGAGGCTGGCGAGGAAGGTGCCTCTGCCTGCCCAGCAGCACAGACCTGCTGCTTTGCTCCCTGCGATGCTGTTCGCAGGGGCCGGTGAGGAGCAGGAGCTGGTTGCCCGAGTCTGCTGGTACCTCCCTGGGTGGTATAAAGGCACCAGATTCCAAATGAATGCTGCCGCTCAGCCGGGTGCTCGCCCCTCTGCTCTAACACCCAGCCACTGCCTGGCTGCCCCCCGCAGCCCCCCACTCACGTCCTTCCTCCCGCCACCCCCAAGCCTCCCCGTCACCTTCAGCCACCCTGGGGCCGGGCGGGACAGTGGCCTTTCTGTCCACCCCTGTCCTCCCCCAGCCCCTGCTGCCCTGGGGCTGATGTGACACCCTCCTGCGTCTCCCCCAGCTCTGGGGCTCTGGCTGTGTTTTTGTCCCTATCCTGCTGTTTTTCCCCCTAGGCCAGCCCTACAACCACCCTTCTCCTCTCCTCTGCGGCCAAGGGCAGCAGCCGGAGCCTTTCATGCATTGAGTGCGCTGAGACCCCTCACCCGCTGAAGGCTGTAGCGCGTTAAAGGGACTTTGCCAGGAGGTGAGGGTGGCAGCCGGCCAGTCGGGTGGCTCTGGGCTTCGGCACACCCTTCCCTTGGAGATGCTGCTGGAGGGAGCGTGTGTGCGTGCCCTAATTAGCAACGATGCAGAGCGACCTGCACCAGGGTGTCTGCCCTCTACGGCCCTGACCGCTTGGGCAGGGACTGTGGTCACCGCCTCGCCGGGCAGTGATGTCCCCAAGCCTGGACCCGGTGGCTTTGGGGTCTTTCCACGCATGGGGAGGAGGTTTCTGACCAAAATGTCCAGGTGCAAACCCCGCAGTGCCCAGACATGGGCAGCACCGCTCTGCCATGTCCTGCCTTGCTGCATGGGGTGAGAAACGCCCCATTCCCAGCGCAGGCTTTATTTGTGACCCACGCGTTATCCCACCAGCATGTGGCAACTATAAAAAAAACCACCCCCAAAAGCCTGGTCTGTTGATGGTCTCTTGCTTTGCTGCAGTTTAACCTCCCTTCCCATGCCAGGTGGCATCGGCAGCATCTCTGCCAGCCCGTGGCTGCTGCCCTCGCGTGTGCTTGGCTTTCGAATGAGCCTGATTTCCAGCACTTTCCTTCTCTGATTATCCTAATAAGTGATTTTTTTTTTTTTTCTCTCTTGTTACAGAGCTTGCTACTGATTTCCCGGGAGAGGAATAAAAGCTGGAGCACAAATACAGCATGGAAAATAACCGTCAGCGGGCACATTCACTGCGCTGAGGCTGGAGCCCTGCTTGAAGCTGCAGCAACACAGCGACGTGCGGGTACTCCCAGAGCGTGTAGGGGTTTCTCTCACCTCCCACCCTATTTACACCAGATGTTTCCCCTTTCCCCACCCTCTGTATTAATGGCTTTTGAGGCCAGGAGGAATCTTTTAGCCTGAGCTTTGGTATTACCCCAGCTATAAAGCTGCTTTCCCTGCATTCCTTATTAGCTCTTGTTATTTAGTGACTCGTCAGCCAGCAGAGCATCCCTGTCAGTGGCGATTCCTTCCTTCGCCTGACATTTGGGCAGCTGTGGCTTAACCAGCTGTTCAGAGATTTAACAGGTTCTGTGTTGATTTTTCTGTTGTCCCAGCTTCTTCATCAAAATGTCACCCGCAGCTGAATCCAACGCCCTGTCGCGTTGGTAAACTCATTTTGGAATCTCATAAAAAGCTCAGGTTGGTTTAATGAAATCTGCTTTTCATATGTGCGTGCTGATTGGCACTAATTAAATTTCACTTCTTCATTAAGTGAGTCCTGTTTCAGCTCTTCCTTTGTTTTGCCTGGCTTCAATGTCAGACCAATGATTTGGAAGGCAGCATGGGTCGTTTTGACGTACAAGGAAATAAATCACACTGCTGTAATTTAAAGTAGTCTTTTAAAAAGGACTTAAAAAGAAAAAAAAACCCAGAAATAACGCCTTGGTCAACTCTTTAAAACCTCTTTTGATTCAATTGCTCCAGATCTTGCTGTTTTTTAAGAAGTTTGGCATTAATAATCTATTTATTGGTTTCTTTTTCGTTCGTGTTGCAACACAAAATGTCTCCTTGTACTATGGCACGAACACGTCGCCTAATTCTTCCTCTCCCACATTAAACAAACCCAATTTCTCTGCATTATCATCAGCACTTCCACCTCATCTGTTGATTACGGGGCTGACACCCTGCTTGGGTTTCTCCCTGTGGAACCTGATCAGGCTCGACAGCGGAGACCGCAGGTTTCTCCCGAGCGCTGCAACGCTTTTGCTCACTTTCTAATTTAGCTGCAAGCAACTATCTACTTCTATATATTGCATTAAAAAAAAAACCAAAACACTTTCAAAGCCTGATTACACTTGCCTCCTGAGCGCGGCTTTTGAGAATTTCAGATGTTATTGTGTCCAAGTGCAGCCTGAGAAGCCGAAGCGCAGACCAGCATCCCTCCGGACAGGGCTTGGCCTTCCTCTGCTGCTTCCTTTGACGGGAGTGAGATGAGACAGCCAGGCCATCCTCACCTTAACTCCATCGTAAAATGTAAACGGGGCCTCTTTGCTGCTCGCTGTTCCTCTCCTCGCTTCCCTTGGTTTAAATCTGCTTTTTCGCTCTATTTTGGTTCTCAGGGGCAGCCCTGGGGGGAGGCGCTTGGGGCTCATGGGGCTGGACCCAGGGCTGGACCTTGTGGGTGTTTTGGGTTTTGTGGAAAGCTCTCGGCTCTGCAGGTTTGGGGAGGGAGAACAGCGCAAGAATCCAGCCTCGTGACCACAGGTTTTGGGGCGCAGCTGTATTCCCATCCCTGACCCTCCCCGTGGGCCACTTCCCCGGTGTGGGGGGGTGCAGGCACAGCGGGGAAGCTGTTGACAAACATCCTACAGAATCTGCCGCTGGCAAGTGTTTTTATGCCTTTAGATTATTCTCACACGGTGCATTTGGGAAGCTGTTAGTGGATCGTTTTATGGGGGAAAAAACCCATCTCCTTTGAGAGGACGTGTTATGTGTCTTAAACTGCGCCACGAGAGTTTTAAGCATGCTTTTAAAGTGATTTGCTCTGAAATATGCGCTTGGTTTGTTCCCCTCTAATTTTGGGGTGGGAGAAGAAAGAAGAGGAGGAAGAAAGGCTTCAGCCTCGCAGGGGAGGTTTAGCCAGGAGAAGGGTGCATCATCCGTGACAGTCTTCAGGGTTTAACATCCTTGAAATGCCTCTTTCCACCCTCTAACCCGCCCTCAAGCCCCCGTTCGATGGCTGTACGGCATGAGAGGTGTCCTGGCTCGCTGGGAGATGTGACCCCCACGGCCTGGGGACAGGCACAGTGCTGGTGCCCAGCCCGTGTCCCCAGGATAACACGGATGTGGCCCAGTGGCAAAGCAGAGCTGTCCCCCGTGATGTCCTGTTCGAAGGGAGCCGACTCTATCTGGCATTAAGGGTTGAGGAATATTTTCCCTTGTCCTCAGGCTGATGAGGCAATAAATAACCACATTTGCTGAGTTCAGCTGCTCTGCGGGAGCTGCTTGTTGGTGGATACTGGGAGGAAGGATGGGTGGTAGCACAGGCAGGGAAAAACGGAAGGGGAAAAACAAATGGAAGGGGGAAAAATGGAAAATCAAACAGCAGAACCATCCAATTTGCTTTCCCCTCTTGCTTGTTGTCGTGTCTTTCTCGATTCTGGAATATTTAGCAGCTTCTCCTGGAATGTGTTTTTGGACTCAATGGGAATTAGGAAAAAAAAGAATGGAAAATCCCCAGGATCTCTCCTTCCACCACGTGTTTTGACTGGGCGACGTGCAGCTTCAGTGGGTGCCTCTTCACTATTGCTCACGAGTCAAGGACGAGCGCTTTGCTGATCTTGCCACCCGCCTGCACTGGATCCCACGGGAGCGGGACAGGAAGGGCTTTACTGCAACGCGGTATCCGGAAGGAGAAACGCTCAAAGCAACAGTGCTGAAAGCCAACACAGCCAGAGGCTTTGCTGCACCAGGATGGATTTCTCTCTCTCCCACCCCCAAGCAGCCCTGGCCGGGTGAGGGCATGGGGCGGCCGGTTACCACCGTGGCACGAGGAGCGTGTCCGTGCTGCTGTGTCCCTGTCCCAGCCACGCAGGACCCCGGGAGCAGCCCGTTGAGCTCAGCTCTGTGCAGTGTCTTGGCCACCTGTAGCTGCCAGCTGGGTGATGGGGAAGGTCCGTCCCACCCTGCAGAGCGGTCCCTGCTCTGGCAGCTTCATTTCGAAGTGCAGCCCTGCCCGAGGGATGCTCTAGCAGACAAATACCAACTTGTCCTCTCCATCTCCCTTTAATCGGGGCAGCATCCACCCCTGCCAGCCCAGAGCTCTGCCCTTTGGGGGATGCTGGGAAGAAGCACAGAGGTTTCGTCCAGCTCATGGAGGGGTTTCTCCCACCACTGCCCACCGTCTGTGCTGGCGGGCGAGGGGCACCGGTGCCTGCCGAAGCCATCGCTGCGTCACCTCATCTTGATTTACCACAGCCCCCTTCCCGCTGCACTGCGGAGCAGATGGAGACGTGTGGTTCTTCTGTCTTCAGGGCTTTGCAGAATTCCACAAACAGGCTTTTTTTTTTTTTTTTTTTGGGTCTTAAATCCTTTTGAGCGGGGAAGCTTCAATGAATTTTAAACAAGCTCTCGAAGCTGTGCATTAAAACCTAACGAGCCAGAATATCAATTATGTTGATGTAAATGAGGAGTAGCTCCAGGGAAGTAAGCAGTGGCTTTGGGTTGACGCTGGTGTTGAGAGATCAGGACCCCGCTGAGTGACGGTGACAGAATTAAACTCTCCTTCTTCCGACCATCAGGATGATGGCTGCGCAGAGGGAGCCTTAACGGTTAAACCCTGAAGGCGAAGAGAGTGCGGAGCTGGCAGTTCAGAGGAGACTTCAAAAACTAGGGTAGCTGGGGATGCAGGAGCTCTCTGCTTTCCTGGGCCAGGGAAGCTGCGGATGTCACTCTCCAAGCATCATCCTGCTCCGGGGCACAGGCAGAGCCGTCGTCTGCTCAGACCTTCGCTGCTCAGTCCTTGCTGCCACCTTCGTGCGCTCAAGCTTGTCTCGCTGCTTCGTCTTCGGGCACCTCGGTCTCTGCCCGTTACTAAGGGAAGTGGATCTGCTGGGTCTCTGACCTGCAGGCTGATGCACCAAAATCCTGATCTTCCCTGCAAAGTCTCCGTCTCCTCTGGCTTGTCCCCATCAACTCTGATTAGAAAAAAGGAGCCACCAATTTTCCTTGCAAGAATCCTGCCTCTTGCCAACTCGATGGCGGTTATTAATGTTCTATTTGTCCTGGCTTATCCCCTCCGTGTTGCTTTCATTTGAGCTCCATTTCTGTCTCTATTAAGCTTACTAGTGCCGGCTGTTTTCTTCCATGCAGCAGTTCCATCCCGTAAACACAGGTGCAGGAGCAGGTTGGCCAAAAGCTGCACCCAGCACTGTTGGCCCCAGCGTCTGCAGGCTCTGCCTAAAGCACCCTGGCAGACCTCTGCTTTGAGGGTGACCAGTCACCCTTTTAATGAATTTTTGACGGTTCTTGCAAGAAAACCTCTTTTATAAGCCAGGTTTGATAGCGCAGAACTAAATCACTGCGAGAGATTGAATCTGGGCAGCAGATGAGTTTGGGTTCAGCCTCTTGGCTTGGCTCAGCGAGGAGGGCTGTGCCCCGTGGGTCCGGCAGCAGCCCGGGGCTGCCGAACGTCGTGGGATGGTGCCATGACTGTCCCTGGTTTGGTTGTGCTTCTTGGTCCTCCTTTGGTGCTGGATCCCTCTGGGATCTGTTGAGTGGGTGCAGGGCATGAAGCAGGAGTTCTCACTGGGGTGTGATGCTCAAGCAAGCCCGCTGTGTCTGGGAGAAGGGGTGATATTTCTGAACCCATCCCTGCTTTCTGCTGGCTCGAGGAGTGGAGCAGAGCGTCTCTGTCATGGGAAAAGCCCTCGGGAACAGCTTTAGCACTTCACAGCAGGGCCTGCCCTTGGTGTCATCACACTTTTGGCTTTCCACTCTCTAAGTGGACTGGAGAGAAGCATCCTTCAGTGCTGTCCTCTGGGGAGATGTCCCAGCACCCTCTCCAGGGGACTTCCAGGGATGGGGATCATGTACCAGCACCTCAGAACCTTTCTCCTGGGGGTCTTGCTTCACCCAGAGTCCGCTGTGACACAGGCTGCATCTCTCCTCATCCGCAGTGACGTGTCTCTGAAAAATCCTAACGCTGTGGGAAAGCCACCTCGTGTGCATCGGCCGGGGAGAGCACTGTGGGAACGAGCAGGGAGATCCGATCCCACGGAGAAAACGTGGGAAGAGGGGAGAAGGTCTGGCTAACCGGTGTTAATGCCAAGGCTGACACAGAAGGTGTGTTATAGAGGAACATGTTGTAT
>NW_010272910.1:11237-12093 GCF_000690775.1 Eurypyga helias | reverse complement strand
TTCCCTATAAACCTTCTTCCTTCACTCCCGAAGCGTGCAGAAATTTTCCTGGAGTGCCCAATTTGGCGAGGGCAGGGGTGAGTTTTGTGAGGAGACTGAGGAGCCAGAAAACCCCCTTTCTTGCTTGAAACCGGCTGCTCGCTGGTGTTGGGTGGATGGTAACTTTGCGTCGCCGTTGTCTGCTCCTTCGCATGTGCTTTTGGGGAAGGATGGTCAAAATGTGCTGGCGATGGGCTGGGCTCCAGGGAGAGTCCTGGGTCACGGTGGTACTGAAAAGCATTGCTGGGGGGTCCTGGGATGCTCCTAGAATGGTGGGATGTAGGGTGAGCCAGCACCACTCACCACAGCCTTGCTGGGTGCAAACAGTCTGGCTCCAGCTTCGCTCCTGCAAGCCAAACGGAGCAGGGATGAGCTGATACCTGAAAATGGGCAAAGCGTGTCTGTCTGGGATTCACGGTGCTCTGGCAGGGCTGGGGTTGGTTAGCTGAAGCGTCAGTGACTGCAGCTGTGGTGTGGCATCGCTACGGGATGCTTAACCCTCTCAAGTGTCAGCACAGGCGTCTTTTCTGAGACTGCTTTCCCCAAAAACGCAGGCTGCTCTGCTGCCTTGTCCTCATCCTCCAGCACGACGTGAACTGTTGGGCCACTTGATAAAGCATTAAAAGTTTCAAAGGTAATTAAATGCCTCCAAGTTGGTGTGTTTAAACAGCCACGCAGAGGAAAAACACATCCGCAATGTTGGAGTAGGAGCTCAGTCTTTATTAGACACTAGAGAATCTACTCAGGGGATGGGGGGAGGAATTCTTCAGTGCTGTGTGCTCCCAGGGGAACCCCAAGATTAGGAGGCCTGGGGGGG
>NW_010272910.1:4812-11225 GCF_000690775.1 Eurypyga helias | reverse complement strand
CGACCTATGGGGAAGTGCCCGCAGAGCTGCTGCATGGGCTCTACCTGGGGCAAACCCAGCTGGAAGGCAGGAAAAAAAAGGTGAAATGTGCATTTAATCCATTTTGGAGGAAACCGAAGCCAACTCATGCTGGAAGAAGGAATGAATGGAGGCAGGAAAAGGGGAGCGTGGGCGGGAGAGGGCCAGCGTGCATCTCGGGAGGTATAAAATTGCCGTTTCCAACATGTCCCCAACTTTTGTATTATTTTAATTTAGTGGCCGACGCTGCAGCAGATAAATCCAGGGCAGGTTTGTAAATGCTGCATTGCTGGCAGGCAAAACACAAATACAACCTGAACGGCTGCCAAACAGTAAAAAGCAGGAAAAAACAGCTCTGTGTCAGGATTTAGAGCCCTGGAAAAGACGAGGCTACAGCAGCCTGCTCGGGCGGGCTGGGAAGGGACTGCCTTCCCTCCCGGGACAGATACAGGGAGGAGGGGAAGAGAAGCTGTTTTCAGGATACCCACAGCACTGGGGGGGTCCTGGAATGGGATTTGGGTGTTTCTCAGGGCTCTGTCATGCTGTAGGCTCAGAGAAAAACGTGTTTGGGAAAATAGATGGGTACAAAACCATGTAAAAATCCATCCAGGGTTGCAGATTTGGTGGTTTGCATCCTGGCCGGAGCATCACCGCATCCTGCTTGGCCATCGCCGCTGCTTCTGCCCAACTCTGGCAGCCCTTGAAGCGCATCCAGAGCCCAATTTTTCCTGCAGTCAGAGCTGGTTGTGCTGCTCATTGCTTGAGCTGCTGTGAATTTCCCTGGCAGGACTGGGATTTTCAGCTGTTTGCAAACTTTTTTTGCCAAAAATACTGAGGCTGAAATCATAGAGCTCTTCCCAAGAATAAAGGTAAAGAGGAAGACGAGCTCTCGCCTTGCAGGTTGTTGCAAAGAGGCAGGAGTTGTCAGCCCCAGCCTTTTGTTCCCCTTCCGCTGAAATGGGAAAATGACTCTGGGTTTAATTAATGCTGTGCATGGTGAAATATCACTGCTGGTGGTTTCTGAGCTGCTGCCGTGGCAGTTCTTTGTCCACAGTTATGCCCTATTTCCTTTTCCCTTTCCTTCTTTCCCTTTCCTTCCATTTTTTCCCAGCAGGTAGGTTTTACACTCCTTGAGCAGCTGCTGTCCGGTTGGAGCAGGGACCTGCCCTGCGCCTCCGGGCCATCTCCAGCAGCTCGGGTGACCCCAATGGGTTTCTCATGCCTTACTGTCCACGGATGGACTGGGGAGGATCTTCCCCCAGGCGGCAGCAGGACGAGATTTCTCCATCTGCCCTGTGGGAAAGCTCCCCTGGCCCATTTCCTACATGGGTCCAGAAGTCAGAGAAACCAAAGGGCATGAAGAAATCCGGAATAAAGGAGAGGACTGTGCAGGACAGGGATTGACTTCCAGTTCTGGGTGTGCATCATCTGTCGTTGGCTTGGATTCGTGCCTCGACCTGTTGGGATGGATAAGGAGGTGTTTGGTCCCACGGCACAAGACACGGTGTTGGCTGGTCGGTGTCCTGCACGTCTAATTTATTTCACTGCAAAGGCACATAATAATGCAGATAAAAGTTATTGATCCGGCGGTGCTGGCAGCAGCTGCCGAGCGCAGCCGCGCCGCTCAGTCCTGCCGGTTCCTAGTGCCAGCCCGGGGTGCCGGGACATGGTGACGGGAAGCAGTGATGGGTGCTGGGAGGGTGCACAACCCTGCTGAGCCCACAGGAGAGGACAAGGAAAAGCAACGCCGCCAAAGCAAAGGTTGAATTCACCAAAACGCCCAGATCTGGGGAAAGGATTGCATATTGTGGTCAGGTTTTGCATAGAAATTCAGATTGGGGTTTGCAGGGGCATTTGTAGGCACAGTCCTGGGGACTCAGGCTGTGGCAGGGGGTGTCTGGGGGAAAAAGCTCATCCTAGGTTATTTTGATGTCTTTTTTCCTGCTGTCTGAAGAGGAGGCAGCTCTGGGATGTGCTGGTTCTGTGTGTGGTCTCTGCACGGGGGATGCTGGCTGGATGCTTGCGTGGTGCCGTGCCGGAGCTGTGAGCCTGCCGGCCCAGTGGCATGTGCCGCTGCCATGGGGTTATGGACAGCCCCCCTACCCTGACCTGGACCTGGGCACAGGACCTGGCCCTGGGGATGCTTCTGCCAGAGCCCTGAGACGCAGGGGGACGTGTGTGTCCCCAACTGGGTCACCTCCCACCCACGGCCGGGTATGTGCCAGAGCCGGAGGGGGACGTTGGAGAGAGATTCAGGCCACCCGTCAGGATGCACCGTCCGCTGCGTGCTGGAGCCGGGGCTGAGGTGTCCCTGAGATGTCATTGGGACGCCGGGGCTGCAGCACGGCCACAGATTTATAGCCACTGCTTTTGGCTGAAGACAGATGGAGGAGGACATGCAACTCCCTTCGCTTCCAAAGCGGGGAAGAGGCCGCTCAGCTCTTGCTCTCGTCATCAGAGGCAAGAGGTGCCAGCATCCAGCCATAACCAGGAATCCCACTCTTCCTTCTGCAGGTGCTTTCAGACCGGCTGCGGGAACAAGCAGAGGAGATGAGGGGGCTGCAGGGCAGTAGGACATGGCCAGCAGTGGCTGTGTGGACAGGGACCTCAGGAAAGAATTAACCAACAAAGTCTGTTTGGCGAACAACTCTGCATGTGCAGGTGCATCTGAACAGTCTTGGAAATTGGGTCACTTTAATCTGTTGCTGGAGGACAAATTAGTTTTAACAAATGTTTCCGAGCTTAGCAGGTGCAAGTGGAGTTTGGAGTGATCAGGGGGAGCTCCTGGCCACCCCCCAAGGTGGACAGGACATCTTCCAGATGGGCAGGAGGATAGGACAGATGATGGAGTGTGTCGATGTGCACATTTGCCACTGCTAATTTAGAGAGAGGCTGGTCCTGACTGTCACTTCTCCAGTGGCAGCATGGGATGACACCTTGGAAATCTCTCCTGGCCACATCAGCACTGCCAGGGGTGGTCCAGGCAAGGGTCTGACCTGGGGACTGCCCCACAGCTGCATCCAGCTCCCCAGCCCCTGTTTCTGAGCTCTCAGCAGTGCCGGTGTTCCCCACCAGCGGAGATGCCTTCTCCATCCCGCCCCACACAAGCCTGGATGGCATCTTGCTGTGCCCAATGCTGACCTTCAGTGAGGAGAAAATAATCGGGAGGGAGGTAGCTAGATTTTCTTGCAACGAGGCCAATCCGTGCCACCCTTTACTGATGCCAACCTTTGGTGCTGTTGGCACTGAGGGGCTCGCTGCAAGTGCTACGTGCAAAACCCCAGGCTCCTAACAGCTGAATTCTCTCCTTCTCTCCCACTTCCCAAGCAGGGATGCAGAGACGGGACTGGCTTTGCACCTGGAAGCACCAGCTCCTGAATCTCTGCTGGCCTCCCTGGGCCAGAGGAGCCACAGCCACAGGGGTCTGGGCCATCACTGCTGATCCATCAGGGGCATGGTGCTGTGCTGACGGGGTGCTGTGCTAATGGGGTGCCTTCTCCCGATGCTGCCGCCTGCTCAGGAGACCTTGTGCTGCCTCTGGCCACATCTCGATAGCTGGGTGTGCGCTGTGGCTATTGCCAAGTCACTTGCTCTCCCTTAGTTATCTCTTGGTCCAAACAGAATGTGTTTATTCTGTTTTATAATTCTATTTTATAATTTCCTAATGCAATAGTTGGAGGGGAGCATCTGTCTCTTGGCTATGCCTGTGGGAGCAAAGGGTGAATTCATGAAAACACCCAGATCCGATCCCCTGGGAGAGAATTGCAAACTGTGGTCAGGTTTTGCATGGAAATCCAGGTCAGGGTTTGCAGGTGCATTTGTGGTGCTGCTGGAGCGTGGGGCAGGAAGGTGCTGCTCATGACCCTGCAGCCGATGGACAGCCCAGGGCTGGTGGCATCAGCCTGGAGCATGCCCTGGGGAGTGGGATGGAGTGAGATCTGACAAACCAAGCACGGAGCTCAAGCCATCTGCATCCTGCCCTAAACCTCTCGCCTGCCACCATCCCTGCTGCCGGGGAACTGTTGTGTCTGCGAAGGACCTTGGCCCTGTGTGTCTGTCCATCCGGTGACACCAGCAATTTTAGTGGCTCCCTCACTGCTCCCGTTCCGTGGATCACGAGTCCGGTAACAGCGTTTTACTTTCAGGAGGAAAGCTCAGAGCCATAGATCTCACCTAACCGACTGCAGTTTGCCCAGCGATGGGTAACTCGTATTTATTAGTCTGGTCTGGGTGACTTTCTCTGACCTTCTGTGCATTCCTCCTGGAAGAGGAATCGTACCAGCACGACCGTGAGGATGCTCAGGTTGAACCTGGGGCTTTTCACTAGGGCCCTGTTTATCCAGGTTAACAGAATCAAGCGAGAATACGTGGTAACTACCAGGGAGCGTTTCCCAGCCTCCTGCTTTCTCCAAGTGTTTCTGTATTCAGGAATATCAAAGCCCTTAGAGGTTGTTTTTCCTTTAAGCAGCAGCAGTAAGATTCCACAGCACTGAAGATCAAAGCAACTAGTTCTGGCATATCTCAGAAACTCTCCTCTCCCTTCCCTGCGGATGAGATGCAGGTGTTGGCGAGAATATTCCTGCAGCGATACTCCGGGTTTAACCCTTCCCGGGTGCTGGGGGATTTGCAGGGGCTCCAGCCTGCTCCGTGCCTGGCTGCGGGGAGCGGCTTGTCCCCGCTGGGCGAGTGGAGCATCTCTGCAGGCTGCTGCCTGGCTTGTGGCTGGGATGAAGGATGTCTGCTGGGTTTCTTCCCAAAGCAGGGCACCCTGGTAGCAAGGGCAGCTGTAAATACACCATCTGCATGTCCTGGGAGCTCCAACCAGCCAGTTTTCAGCTCCTGGGTTAAAGCCTTGCACTACCGGCCGAGCAACCTTCCCGCTTGCAGCTCCGTCTCCGCGTCGCGTGAGAAACTCAGCCGCTGCTGCTTTAATTTTCCAGGGCAAATTGTTACCCTGACGGCAGTGATCGATCCCTCGCAGGCTTTGCTGGGAAATAAACCAACCTGGAAACCAGCCCTGCGTACGAGGTGGTTGCTGGTGGCTTTGGGCTGAGCATGTCCCAGAGATGCTGAGCTGGTGCTCCCTGGGCACCCAAATCGCAGACCTTGGACCCTCTGCCTCCCCTCTGGGCTCCCTGTCCAGGCTGGGATTTGCCCCAGCAAATGTCTCCACGCTGGGAAGACTTGACAGCCAAATCCCTTTGCAGCGGCACCTCGCTCCTGCTGTCGTTTGGGTAGGGCTTGACGACTGTATTGATTTCTCAGCTTGTTAAACAAGCTCGCTTGCTGGAAAAGGTCCCCTCCCGCTCTGTCCCCGTGTGAACACAACATGTGCTGATTTAACCTCTTAGTTGCCACGTGAAGAATAGCGATTTTGGGGCGTTCAGACTTGTCAAGACTTCTGCTGTGGATTCATATGGAAAAGGGAGCACATATGGCATGGAGAGGGTCCCCACAAAACCTGCTGTCCTACAGCCCTGCTCAGCCATGTCCCCGTGACAGCACTGGGAAGGGACCTCAGCCTCCGGGCACGGTGGGTCTGGTGGGAGAAGGGATGATGCTTGGTCCTGGAGCACTACAGGAATGCTTCCCTAAGGCTCCCTGGGGGGTTTAAATATTGTTTTCCTTTCCTGAAAGAGGGAACCTTCTGCCTGGGTTGGCATCTTGCAACAGTCTGAGCAGCATACCCAGGGTACAGGGAAAGCAGCCCTCTACAAATCAAAGAGAAGGGAAATAATAACAAATGAACCCAAAAAGACGAGACCCAATGTGCCCTGCCAGGGAGTCCTTGGATGGGATAACGACCAGCGGTCATGGTCACCACCACTCGAAAAGACCAAGGAATTATTCAGCTGCACGGTTGGGAACAGGGACAGCCGTGGCATCTCTGGTGTCTCAGTGGGAAGTGCCACGGTGAGCCGGTGCTGCCGAGCCCACCACCTGAGCAGCCTTTCTGTTTCCATACTGGGCTGGAGGGAGTGGGGGAGCTGCCAGCTGAACTCTGCCTGTGTTTTTTGCAGAATGGGAAGATATTCTTGGAGTTGGGCTGGGGAGCGAGCGGATACCTGCAGGCTGCCACTTGCTGCCAGACTGGGCTTTTCTTTCCTGGTGTAAAATTTCCATTTGGAAGCTGCTGGGGAGCAAGATAAGAGCGGGGTGATGCTTCTCTGCTTCAAAGCGGAGCAGCCCACCTCTCCACAGGAGTGTGTTTCCAGGTTTCTGTGCCTGGCTGGGAATGTGGCCGCCTGCCTGGACATCACTATATGCTGTGAGTTAATTATTGCAGATTGAACAAAAATTGCTGCTGGAGGCTGCACCCCCCAGGCTGAGCTGGGGACGGGTGTCCATTATCTCTTTCAATAAAGTCTGGCACGGTGTGGTTATCTTCGGCAACC
>NW_010272910.1:4188-4782 GCF_000690775.1 Eurypyga helias | reverse complement strand
ATAGGGAGCCGGGGAGAGCGTCACCAACAGGGCTGTGGTCCCGGTGTCCCTGGCGATGTCCCTGTGCATGGACACCCACCACAGATGCCTGTGGAGTCATTTATTTTGGGGGTGCAGCGGATGCCCGGGGGAGCGAGTGCGGGGCGTGCAGGGACCCCGGTTTTGCAGCCGCCCTCTCACACCCCTTCCCCTTCGGCTGGCAACTGCGGCAGCCCAGGCGTCTCAGCCTACGGCCGTGGGATATGGGAAATGGAGAGACTCTATTTTAATACACCGCTGTGGGTTGGTGACCTAGAAAAGCAGCTCGGAGAGCAAGAGTGTGAAGTCCAACCTCCCCCGCTGCGAGCGTGGCTGCCGTGCTGTCGAGCACAGGGTGACCTATATAAAGCAACGGAAGAGGTGTCGGGGGGTGCTGGTCCCCCAGCCCCAGGGCTGTGGCTCGGGACCCTCCCGTGAGCACGCCGTGCCCCTGAATACCATTGCCCTGGGCTGCAGCGCGGATGGGAGATGGATAAATGGATAACCCCCCTCGTTTGGTGACGATGTGGCGTAGCCGGGTGCGCAGGGATGCAGCGGGGGGGAGGCAGGGCGGG
This sequence comes from Eurypyga helias, assembly GCF_000690775.1. NCBI lineage: Eukaryota > Metazoa > Chordata > Aves > Eurypygiformes > Eurypygidae > Eurypyga > Eurypyga helias. The sequence goes on along the minus strand of NW_010272910.1, from coordinate 4,189 downwards.
G
>NW_010272910.1:0-4162 GCF_000690775.1 Eurypyga helias | reverse complement strand
GGCCCGCCGCGGGATGCAGCGGGTCCATCCCAGTGCTGGAGGGTGTCACCATCAGTGACAACCCTTGTTACTGAATATATGTTGGCAGTGCTGTTGTACAGCTGATGCTCCGTGTGCATGGGTTGAAGGGGAGATGAAGCTCCTTCCTCCCTTCTTTTTAATGCACCCTGTCGGAAATAATGTAAATAATTTAAAGCTTACAGGTACGTGCTCTTCACAGTCTCTGAAATGAAATGAAGCCCAGGTACTCTCAGCCGAAACCAGCAAGTTTCTGAAACGCTGTATTCAGCCGAGTAGAAGACACACCAAGTAATTAAATCAGTAAATAAGTTCTACTAATCCCATTAACAAAAGCAGAGCTGGAGATTAAATCTTTTATGGCACTTACTGAAAAATTAATGCAGGCAGTCTTTTAGGAAATATATTCTTCCCCTCACCTCGCCAAGGATAATAGTGCAGTTATATAGGACAGAACGTTATCAGAAATGAAAAATGAATGTAAAACTAGCACATATCTTATTAAAAGAGTGTAATGAGCTGCCTACATGATTGAGCTGGGCCTGCTGAGCTCGGGGCTGTGCATCACAGCTGGGACCGTGGGCTAAGCCCCGGGCTGGGCTGGGGGTCCGTGTCCTGCCCATGCCATCACAGGGGCTGCAGGAAGAGGAGATGGGGGTGCTGGCAAGGGATTTGGGGTCCCTGTGGGTTTCCTCGGGACTTGGTGGCCCTGGGGTGAGGCAGTAAGTGGGTTGGAGAGGGGGATTTTCTCCTGGGGTGGGTGGGAGCGGGGTGGGATGCTGAAGTCACCTCGCTGCAGATGCTTTCCTGCATCTCTGGCAGGGATGGTGCCAGGATGGGGCCGGCGAAGGCTGACACCCTGTGGAGAGGTGCAGGGGGTGGTTAAAAATGAACCGGCATCCTCACAAGATGCTTTTCTTCCTCTCTTTCTCTAGCTACTGCTTCTGAAGAGTAGTAAATTCCATCACCAGCTCTTGGAGCAGCCAGGTGTCCCGGTGACACCCTGGCACCCAAATCAAGTGACATGGGGGAAAACATGCTTTCCTTTCCTTTTTCATGTGTATTTTTATTATTTTTTCCAGCACTTTAAGCGAGGGGATTAATCGAGGATGTCTCCTCTGGCTTGTGCCTTGCCCATTATTTTCCGAGCTGGCAAGAGCTCAGGCTGGAGGGGGACAAGGTGCTAATTAAATAGCCTGGATCTGGCTGCATCCCGCGCAGGTTCCTAGGGAGAGCCTGAGGGATGGTTTTCTCCCACTCTGGCCTAAATCTCGGCTTGCTGGTTTGTCCTCTTGATAAAGTAGGTACAAACTGTCTGGTCCCCAAAGCGTTGGGTGCAACCTCCCCCGTTTCAGCTACCAGGGTCCATCCTGGCTCAGAGAGCTCAGGACAGTGCCCCTCACCCTCTTCCTCATCCTCCTCTCCCTCCTTTCTCCTCCAGCTCTTTCTCCAAAGCACGAGGTAGTGGAGAGGAGCCATGCTGGCTGCACAGGGCAGCTGGTTATGGATTTTGGGAGGTGGGAGGCGGGTCCTTTCCCATCTCTCTTGCATGTCCAGTATTTAAGTCTGCACTTGGGTTGAGAGTGGGGGAGAGCACGTGCTAAGGCAGTGAGTTACGATGTGGGTGTCACTTCTTACAGGGGGCTCCTGGGGGCATCTGTCGCGATCTGTGGCCAGGCAGGTTTGGGGGGGGAGCAGCTCAGCTTTTAGTGATTTACAGAAGTGGAAAATGCTCTCTTGGGAGCCCGAGCTGCCATCAATCATTTTAATTTAAGTTGTGGAACTCTGCTTGGAGCTGTGGCTGCGAGGGGAGGACTTGACATGCTCCTGGTTTATTTTTCCGGGTATTAGAGTCAGCGATAGTGGCTGTTACTCAGCCCTGAGATTTTGCATGCTTGAGCTCTGAGAATTTATAGATTTTCACTGGAATGCTTTTAATCCTAATTAAAAATAGTGAAGAAAAATGTTTTATAAAGCTTACATTCCTTTTTCCATGGGACTGTCTGACTCTGCAGACACTGGAGGGATAACCCTGGCCTGATGCTGGCTCACCACTCCCAGTCTCCTGTCCAGAACTTCAATTAGATGTGGCTAATTAGGCTGTAAAATAAGGGAAGAGGTTTCCTTCCGGAGCATCTGAGCAGTGGTGCAAGGGTGGCAATAGCTGAGTCAGCAGTATGGCACGTGCTGTGCTTTTGACGCTTTAGTTTGCCAGTGCGGCCGTTTTCAGTGCCCTGCCATCAGGCTGTGCTTGTGTGGCCACTCTGATCCAGGGGAAAGAGCTCCATCCTTGGCTCCATCCCCAGCTCCATCCCTGGCTCCATCCCCAGTTCCATTCCTGGCACTGGCTGCAGCTGAGGTTGGGAGATGGCCACCTCTGGGTCTGGTTCTGGTGCTGCTTTGATGCCTAGGGCTGTCTGTAGCCATGAACTTGGTTTTATTCCTCAATTATTCCCATTAAAATCAGTGGGGTTGCCAATGGAAATAAACCCAGGACCGCAGGTACCACAGGATGGAGGGTTGCTTGATGCAACGGGGCATGGGGTGCATCCAGCCTGGGCTTCTGCGACCTCGAGCAGGGGGACGCTGCGCTGCTCCAATAACCTCCGGGAGTTTGGCATCCGCACATGTGGGAGCGTGCAGGCAGGAGCTGCTGGAGCGTGGTGCCGCGGCCGTGTGCCGCGGCCGGGCTCCATCCGAGCCTCCGGGGATGAACGGAACATTTTGCTGCGCGCTGAGTCGGATCACAAGGGGAAATATAACAAATCCTGGAGAATTAGAGGGTTTGCGGACATAAAAATAAACCTGTGAGGAAATAAATAAATAAAACTCCCGAGCTTTGATCTGCTGCAGGAGATGCCAGACTGCCAAACTGTATTTATAATCCAATGAAAATCAAACTGGCTCTTTTATTTTTAGAAGGTGAGCTAAAAAGGGGGAGTAAAACTGCCAGAGAATTGCAGGTGTTGCTTTTTTTCCCTTCTGGAAAGCGGGTTTTAGATCTGATTTTCAAATTTCCGTGCATGCGGCTTCTTTTTGTGAATCTCCAAGGAAGGTGTCAAGGCATATCAGCTTGAGAGTGCTGTGCTCCTCTCTCCGGCATAAGCCAGGCATTCTTTCACCAGGTAGAAGCACACAGGTGAGGCTGGCAGGGATGTCCATCAAGCATCTAGGTGAATGCCGATCGGGGCTCAATCTCGGGTGGTGGAATACTTTCCTTGCTGAAGGAACATGCTCCATCCTTCGAGGATTTTTGTCTCTTCAGAGGTTTCTTTTCAAATCCACAGAAAAAAGTAGGGCTTTCTTGAAAGGCTCACTTGCAACTGGTTAAAAATCTTTTATAGAGAAGTGGTGAATCCAGCTCTAGGGATGAGAAACTTTCCTTCTTCCACTGAATCGGGTGTCGCATCCTTGGCTGTGGCTGAGCATTGCTCAAAGCCTGTTGGCCTCCCGCTTGCTGAGGCAGCTCGGAGCCATGTCTCACCCCTTCGGCTTCGTCTGACACCATCCTTTTATTAAACTTTTTGATTAAGTTTCCCTCCTCGGTCGCTTGTGCCGAGGTGTGAGGGCGGCACTGATTTCTGTCCCCTCCTCAGGCAGATGAGCACCTCGCTTCACCGTGCGAGAGACAACTCAGGAGCAACTGGCAGGAGATCTGGAAGGTCGGGAAAGCCGGAGGGTGCTACAGTTCCCAGCTGGAATACTGAGGGTGGGTAAAGCGGTGCTGCTGGGGCTGATGAACTCGCAGGAAGGCCGTGGGCCAAGTCCCTCACCCTCCGTGCGGTCCCTGCCGCAGGGAGAGGTCGGTTGGGGGTCTCTGGGCAGGGGGTGGGTTCAGGCTGTTGCCCCTTTCAGTTCCTAAAGCCATGGGTGCCTCGGCTCAGGATGGGGTTCCAGCTGTGCTCTGGATCGCTGCATTCCCTGCAGGAAGCGTCCCTGAAGGCAGGATCTGTGCGCTCCCGAAGGTCTGGGCAGTGCTGCGGTCACCGTGGGGTTTGGCCAAGGGGCAGCGCGTTCCCTGCTCGTGTGGGGGGTCAGGCCGGTCTTTGGGGTGAATCTGGGAATGTGGGATCCCCTGTGCTGCTTAAACCCCAAACCCCAGTGATGGAGACCCGGCCGGGTAGCAACCCCATGGCTGGTGATG
>NW_010272909.1:0-35796 GCF_000690775.1 Eurypyga helias | reverse complement strand
TCCCCGGCGCGGTGACACGCAGGCACAGCCATCCATCCGCACACGCACCGCCGGGGCTGGCCTGCCCGAGGGAACCGGCTGAAATAGCATCCTTGGGCCCAGGGCTTTGCCAACGCACCCGCCGGGCAAGAAAGACTCTCCCCATCAGGGAGAAGAGACCCATACAAGACCCATCTCCCCTAACCGTGTATCTTGCCCGGCGCACCTGGTGCAGGACAACTGGCGAAAGGGCTGGCGTGGGTTGTAGCCCTCGGCCTTGCTGCTGGGGCCCGTCCAGCCCCACCATCCCCTTGAATCATCCAGCACGGACAAACACAACGGTCACACGCGGGGTGTGAAGCATTTGCGGTCCCCGGATGGAAGATGGCAACTCTTCCCTCATTTTTCTTTGGGGATTTGGAAAGTCATTTACATCTGTGACGGTGTCCCTCATGGCTCCAGACAACATAAATATTGGTTAGGGCTTGTTTATACATGTAGTTGTTCAGGAGGAGCTATTCCTGACTAATTTCATGACTAATTTCCAGAATAAGGCTGAGCCGTTCCGCTTTAGTTTAACACTATGGGTTTTAATTAAAGAGGAAAATAGGGCACACCTATTCTGGAAGGGGGATGTTTACAGACCTGTTGAATAACTTCTGTGTAGAAGAGCCAAGAATCACCAGACACCTAACCCGGCTCCCCATTTCCCTCCGGGGGGACGTACATGTTGCTTGCTCAGCAGGTAGCTTTAGAAAGCAAACAGGACGGTGGTTATGACACACAGTCCCCGCCTCGATTTGCCTGACATTTTTAGGGGATGTTTTGTTGGCTGTCCTGGTGGTATTTTCGCCGAACATGGGAAGACATTGTATGCCACTGATGTTCAGTACAACAGCATGAGTTCCCAGCTTGTTCCGACAACCCTGGGGAGCTCCATGTGGTGTGCCCATCCTTTTGTCCCACAAGCACGAACTCCCTGGGTAACCAAGTTCCCATCTGAGTACTGTCACAACGGTAACAGGAGAACATGAAACGGAGCTTGTGCGCAAGCAAGGGTATCTTATATGCCCAAACAAATCCTGAAGCCTGCGACAAGTATGCAGAAGGCTCCCCATATGTTAGGCGTGCTTCATGAGGCACCCGGTCCGTGGAAGAATCTGGACAGAAAAAGCCCTCCATCTTCATCCCCGCTGCCAGGAAGCAGTGCTTAGAGGCGTTTGGTGCTTGGACGTGGAAGGAGAAGCAGTATGTCAGGAATGCAGTATGGCCAGTAAATTCAGGTATTGCCTACACCTTGTGGGCCATGACTTTGTGAGACGCGGAAGACCAGTTGGGATCCGTTCTACTGTGACTGCAGGCTGTTTGCATGAGTCATCTGGATTCTTCTCAACAGGCTGCAATAACAGAGACTCTGGGTCTCTCCAGCTTATTCTTGCTCCCCCATTAGTCACAGGACAAGACTTCAGCTCTGATTTTTTAATGAGAAACTATGGCTATTGTTGCTGCTGTATAAGGCCATTCAGTGTCACAACTCCAGCATGTCTGTATTGATTCTGAAAGCTACCTAGGACTTTTATTTGTTTTAACACTTTCCCTTTGCTTCTAAGTTTTCGGTTATAATATGCCATCCAGGCTAGGTACACTTCTTTCATTTTATCTTGGTCTTGATTATGCATCTTTTGAATGCATTTAATCTTCCTTTCCAAGGTAGAATTCCCATTTGAGGTAATTACTTCTTCAGGGGTTTTCAGATAATCTTTCCTAAGACACGACCTTTCATAAATACCACTGCCAAATACCATGCCACTTCTGCAAGGTATGACATGGCCAAGATTCAGATTGCAGGTGTAAGACCTCATGATTACTCTGTCATGGTGTGGTGCAATCTTAACCCCATGACTTGTTCCAGGAGCATTTGCAAAATGCTTATCCTTGCTGTGAGGGAGGGCAAGGAAGAGAGAGAAATCACTGAACACTTTTATTCTCTCATAATGGTAAGAAACTAGAAAAAAATCTGTATTTCAGACCTCTGTTAGCAGTAAAGGTGGTATAGCTATTCCTTATTACTTAAATTTGTTCTTTTTCCCCATCTAAACAGGTGGTCCTTCAGCTTTTTTTGCAAAGACCTCTTTTACCACAGAGGGATTTCTTTTTCATGGGATCTGAGTCCTATTAGATACCTTTTCCTCATTTAACAGTAGGAGGAGAACATGAAGATCACATCTTTGAATGGAAAGAACACGGTCTGTGGATTCTGGGAAAATTCTAACACACTTGACCTCTTGCATCACCAATCCCTAGTAGCATCATTAGTCATTTCATCCCCTAGTAGAACAGAAGCTCAGCATGATGCATTGGAAGCTCTGATCTTCTGAAGAGCAGTCACTTCTGATCAGAGATTTTGGAGACAAAATCTGTGAGAGCTGGGAGAGAGAGATGTTTTCAAGTTTGAAATAAGTCAGTCCCCATTTCTTTGACTCAGATGAGTGATTCTTTTCCATTTTAGCTCAGACATGAAAATTCTTTTAAGCACACAGCAGCTCCAGAAAGCAGCAGCATCCAGCTGAAGTGGAAGGAGAAATAAATGCCCATGCAATGAGAAAGCAGTAATTTTAAGCCAGAGTTTTGTAGACTTACAGACTAACGGATTCCAAACTTTCTCATAGTTCCCATGAAAAATTAGCAATCGAGTTGCCTGGATTTTATTTCAGATGCAAGATGAAAATTATTTTCTAGAAATGTAACCATATGTTTGCACACTGACTCAACCAGTTAAGACACTGCTTAAAAGTATTGATTGCAAGAGATACTGTTTAAAATTTTAATCAATATTATTAGAGAAAAACTGTTCTAACTACAGGGAGTCCATCCTTCACGCATTAGCTTTTAGCCCCTGGAAGTTCTGGCTTCACATGTAATAAATTTAAGTTTGACAGTATCTTGGAAGTGAAGGCGAGTTAGAGAGTGCTCCTGAGTATTGTGATGGCTGCATGGAAAATATGTGCAACGAGGTTAGTCTGGATATTGGTGCTGACTTAACTGATTATTTTCCTGATTTTTCTTTTAAGAGAGATCTGTAATTGTTTCAGTTTAGTTCCCGTCAATATAAAAATTAATGGGGATTCTTAACATCTATGTATCTACGTCCATTGCCTAGGCCATAACCTCTATAACATAGTTGTCTGCAAGATTAAAACCACTATGTACTAGTCTACCTTGACAGTGCATCTTCAGGAGATGCTTCACAGTGGAATCACAGTTCTGTTACAGCCCGTGCTCACAGTGCTGAATACAAGCACCTAAAACCTCCAAAAGAACTACATTCATCTACGTCTGACCAAAATGAATATCAGAGCAAGTGCTGTATACTAGCCTTGGAAAGTCAATATATTTTGTCAGTACACCACTTGCCATTTGATTCCATCATACCCAAGAGAGGAAATTGACCCCAGTGTAGAGAGCCCATACAAGGGACTATATACCAATTTACGTCAGCTTTAAGGGCCACTGTCTAAAGTTGTTCTTGACAGATGGTTCCCCACACGTATTCAACCTCAGTACACAAGAGGGAGCTAGATAAAGGGCCTGTAGCAGGTAACAATTCTTTGTATCATTCAAAAGCTTTCTGTCTGTGCTTGTAAAGGGATGGGAAGTTCAGATGGCAAAGCATAGCCACACAATCCATCACCAAATGTCTTCTTTCCCCATGGGTGGTCTTCATGCATCCACTGCAGGCACTTAACCTGTTGCATCAATAGACTCTCTGGAGCTTTGCATGTCTTCCCCTGCATACATTTGTTAGGCTTTTGGCTCAGCTATTTATACAGGTTCTGGATTTGGTCCTGAAGCTTTTAGCAGAATTTATACACATTGTTAATGATACCGTGCCTGGTTTAGAAAGCAAAGCAAATTAGATAATTCTACAGAGAGTCATGGAATGGATGATACCAAAATTAATTGTGTTGGAATAAAATGCAACCAATAGCATCCAGAATGCTGGAGAGGGAAAGCAGGTTAGCTCTGAATTTCAAGATGCTGAATCAACACGTAAAACAGTAACAAATGGTGTCATGAGCAATTATACAGAGCTTGAGTGACATTTGAAAAGTCAACAGATAGTGAAAGAAAAGAACACAAGTGAAAGAAAATAACTTTGAACCAATCCTGGATATATATATACCCCCTGCCAAAACTGGCCTTCTTAAACAGGTTTCAATATGAAAGAAGCATAACTATGGTCATTTAAGGCTGTAAATGAATATTTGCATTCAGATTAAGACTGGTGCAAAACATCCACAAGTCATGCCTGTAACCCCTAGCAGCATGAGGACTCGAGAAGTCATGCAAGGGACCTCCAAATCTGACTCCTTTACAATGCTGCCAAGAAGCAAGGCAATGCAAGCTTCCTACATTGAAGTTTCAGATGTCTTAAGAGGCACATGCTTTCACCAGCCTACCCTAGTAAGCCCAAGGTGAAGACCAGATTAGAATTAAATTTGGAGACAAGTACTGAAGCGAGCATAAGAATAAATCAAGACACCAGAGACACAGAGTCACACCAAACTGAAAAGCATAGTCAGAAAGTCACAGAGCCAGAAGTTGGAAAACCAAAGACTCCCTATTATAAGATAAATCAGGGCTGGAACAAGGTGAGCTTTAGAAGCATAACACAAAGGAGGCAGGAACCAGGGCTCAAGACTAAGCAAACAAGAATGAAAAGCAAGAGTCAGAAGCAGACCTACAGCCAAATGGCACTGCAGACTGCCAAGAGCAACTGGTCGACTTGCCTGACACATTTGCTATTAGAGGAAATTAGCCAAGTCTTAGCTCCTGCACAACTGGGCCACAGTCCCAGTTGCCCTATTGCATCCAGCTGCAGGGGCAGTAGCCCAGGCAGAGCCCAACAGTATGGATAAATGTTCATGGTTTTAAAACTCAACCTGCACGAGTACCTTGTCCCTATAAATTTACTGGTGCAAGCAGCAGACTGACCTCAACTTGTGTATCCAGTAAAGCCTAAACGTGTTTAAAATTATAGCTTTAATTAAGCGCTGCAAGTCTGTGCAGTGGAAATGCCTTAGTGTAGAAGAACTAGATGTATCTGAAGGGAGGCAAGAGTGCCTGGGTTCCCAGGAGTGGAAAGACATCCCCTCCTCTCCCCCTACTGGTGCACACACCCCCAAGCCTCTCTGCAGAGGGACAAGGAGCACCTACCTCCTCTGCTCTGCCTATGCCAGGACTTTGTGAAATTGCAAGAAAGAACCCTTGGGAGCAGCTTCTAGCATCGAATTGTTCTCAAGATGATGCCAACAGCTTAAAACCACAGTCCTGATATCAAGTATTAGTCATTTGCTCCCAGAGAGTTCATCCTCCAGGCTTTGGTTCTTAATTAGACATTGCTACTAATGGGAGACTACAGAACACAGATTTTGCAATGGGCCTTAAGATATTATCTTGGTGAACATTAAAATCTTCCAGAAAACATAAATTAAGAAAGGAATGTAAGGAAAGCTTACTGCTTTTTAAAGATGTTCTTGCAGTAGCAAATGTCATAATAGACCGACGCCCATTTAGAGAGAAAGGAACAATATCTGAAGGAAATGAGAATAGCAGAAGAGCAAGATACATGTTAATTTTGTATTATAAGTATCTAATATATATCTAATTTAACTCTGGTGTGGTATTAGAAACTCCGGTGGCAGGAGCAGCTGAAGTGATCCTGAACTAAGATGTGATACTGAGAATGTTTAATACCCAGGATGCTTTTCTGCCTCCTTTTTCAGGAGCGAGGCGGTTGTCAGAGACACAAGAACAAAGAGGAATGTGAGTAGAGCCTTATTTGTTTTCATATTTATTATTTATTTTTGCTGCCTTTATGGCCAGAAAACAGTATAGATGATTAAATCCCTGCTACTGTAAAGGTAACACGCATGGAACACATACTAGAGTAAATTATACATTCTAGTGCCATCAGTTCCAACTGAGGGCTCAGTGGTAACAAATGGACCATAACTGGTGTTAGGGGTGAGATAATTAATCACAATAAGTTAATACTCGAGGAACGAACACTAAAACTTTAATTTATTTGCCAAAAATTCTCAGAATATAAAGTGTCTTGTGATGTATTATTTAAAGAAACATAGTGAATATGAAAAGGAACAGTGGACTAGAATGTGTTTTCTATACTGACCTCAAGTGTTGGGTTTTTTTGCTAGGAACGTTGGAATGAAAAAAAAAGGACAGAACAAGCTGATCTCCAAACATGTGTCCTTAAAATTCCCAAATATTTACAAACATTTACAAAGCGAAGCACTGAAACCTGGAGATCACCATACAGTTTAAGGAGCTCTAATGAATACAGTTGCTACAATGAATTAAATGTAACTAACTTAGTCAAGTTGCATTAGTGGTAGCATTAAAAAAATACAGAAATTTCAATTAATTTTCAGTCAGACTGGCCATAATTTATACATCGGGAATCCAGATTCTCACTTACCCCAAGGCTTTAAACTGCTGTAAGATGCAAAGCTACTTTATAATGGTTATAAGTTACACTCACTTAAAATCCATTTTATATTCCTGGGATGATGAAGAGCGGCCCTAATGTAAGGCAGAATCAGGTTTCTAATTGACTACAAACATTGTCAACCAAGGATGCAAATTCAGGGCTGCCGTCTTAACCAACCGCTGCAAATGGACTGCTTCACTGTAGCAATGCCCTACTAGTCCCACAAGGCCTTCCTGCAGGGCAGCTTGCAAGATTAGGTGTTAATATCCTTAAAAAACAACAGAAATATCAACAACCAGCTCCCCCTTCTCCCCCATGCACCTATGTAATTTAAAAACGTCAGCCTCAGGCAAGCCACAGAACATCCTTTCAATAACATTTTAACCTAATTGCTTTTCAGCTTCTCAACTTTTATGTAAGAAGAACATGAGCTGCTTTAATCTTTGCTCCTCCTCCCTCATCCCTCAAAAGAAAGTTTTAGTGCTCTGAGCTTACTCAAGGAATGGCATTCAGCACAGCAACAGTCGCATACATCTTCAGAATTTCTAAAGAAGTTCTACCCAGAGGCTGGTGTGGCTCTAGATTACGACAATCAAGGGCACAGGACTGGAGAACGCAGTTGAAAAGCACCCGGATAATATATTTTCCTTTTAAATTATCCTTATTGGTAGAGGGAAATCCATCCTATAAATAGATGTGCTCTACAGGATGGGACAATTTCATCATCCTGACTTTAATGGTTTGTGAAAATAATTTAAAGCATAAGCAAGGAATCGACATTAACATTATTCAAAACTATGAAGATGTTGCTTATTGAGTGTAAGTAAATATTTTTCAGTTACCCTTGCTATCTTAGCATTGCCAATAAGGCCAGCACTTGTGTCAGTTGCTTTATATGACACTGCTATCTGCCTAAGAAGGAAATATTTCTCTTAACTCTCCTGGAGTTCACAGCTATCCCAAGAGTAATGACTTCTTGCTGGTTGTCTTCCAAAGGGTGTTGTCAGCCCCTCAATAATTCATTTCGGGTGAAAATAACCCTTGTGCAGAGGCCAGGCCAGGATCGTATACCAAATAAGTCCCATTAAAATCTTCAGATAAGGCTTAAGCGATATTTAAGTACTACAGCGCTGGCTTTCTGCTTAGTAGTGAATTCATCTAGTACCTACAAAAATGGGTTTGCTCTGAGTTCAAAAATTAGTAAGGGCTTATCCTAACCTCAGAGTGGGATTGGTGAGACTTCCAAAATTGAACAGCCCAGGAGACGCATGCTCTGACTGATTCTCAGGAGTTTTCCACTTAAATACATTAGCTGGCAAAGGGCTGATCACAACTATACCAGTGGAGGAGCTGGATGCTGTTGCAATACATCAGTCCCTGGAGACTTGAAGGCTGGGAACAGCCCTGATACTGTGACTGACGCCAAACATGACAGACAGTCACAGAGAGTGCTAGCACCATGTGCTTGCGTCATGTTCCCCCCAGCTGGGAAGCAGGGTGCTAGAGGATGTAGTCCTGTCATCTCATCGACGTATCCATCTATTTTAGTACGGAGGCTTGCATCAAAGAGAAAGGGGCAGGAGATAAGACAGAAGAAAGTGATTGCTGCTAAGCAGATATATAATTAAACACGGTCTACCAATACGCTGAGATCCTACCAGATGGCAGATGATCTAATGTCCATCACCTCACTAAAATGCTTTCCTTTTGCCTCTTAGCTTGAGCTTTTGAACTTAGCTTGAGCTGACACGTTTTATTCTTGCTCCAATTTCTTTTAGGCATTGGGTCAGCTGGAAAAAAGATCTTGTTCATACTGGAAAGCAACAAGACAAATGGATGTTTCCAGCACCATTTTTTATTCAGTGTTATTTACTAGAGTGCAAAGCATGGCCACAGATAAAATATAGATGCATGTAAAATATGGGAACCAGATCTTCTGCCTTACTAATGTAATTATTCATATGCATGACAACACAAATATGCTGTGGAAGGGAATCTGTGTCAGTGTTAATGTTTGCTCAGATATTCACTTGCATATTCATGGGCTCAGATGGAGACTGTGCAGTGGGGAATGATTCGTTCCCCTTCTTATATTTCTGTGTCCTCAAAATTTTCCTCCTTTGTTTTCCTTTCCTTTTTTCTCTCTGTTTATTCCAGATTTTTTATTTGCCCTACCCCCTCATTCCAGAAATACCTCCAACAATATTTCAGAAAAGTTTTATAACAGCATGTTTCCTCTTATTGATGCAGATTGCACTTTGCAGTACCACACACATCCCCTTTCTCCTACAATAACCTCTGTAATATCCTATTAGAGCTACTGGCCCTTCTCTCTCTCTTTGCCTTCCTCCCTCTCTCTCTCTCTCCGCCCTTCCCTCCCTTTTTCTCTTTCCCCTCATCTACTTAGCTCTGTTGTAGCCCATGGCAGACAGTGATAGGGAGGGATTGATAAATCCCTGCTGTGACATTTTCCAGTGATTCTTTCCCAGGAAGGAGCCATTTCATGGTGTTCCCAGAATATACTCTCAAAGTGTCCAGAAAGGCTTTCCAAAGTATTCTGGAGATTCTTAATCTTAAACTCCATTATTGCAAGTAGTCTCTAATTTCTCCCCATCAGAGCATGTACTTTGAATGACTTCAAGCTTTCTCTGGCCACAGGCTTTGAAGTATCTACTTAAATACATTAGAGTAAAACCTGACTGTGTCACTCACAAACGGAGGTGAGCTTAGTTTATCTATTGTCTTCCCATTTAAAAAAAAAAAAAATTGCTAATACTGCTCTAAATATATAGTCACTGCCAACAGTAACACACGTAGCAGCCAGCTTCCATCTGCACTGAGATTTCCCAGACAAGCTGCACAGTATCAATCCAGAAACTGCTAAACCTTGGCAATAATCAAAAGATTGGTGGGGAGACACTGCAGAGATGTTGGATAAAGACAATCAGGCAGGCCAGTGAAATAAACACTAGCACATAACTGAGGAAGAAGAAACTGCTGATCCACGAGGAATGGATACCAGCCTTTACTGTGAAGTTCTGCATAATTTGCAAATCATTCATACATAATGTTCGCATTATTTGAAGATCATATAGGAAAACTCGTAGGAATTAATGCTAAAAAAAATACATTCATTTTCTCATAAAAGTATGCTGAATTCCCAAATGAGGGAGGAAGAAGAGAGAAGGTTTTTAATTTCTTGGTATTTAGCAGTAAACAGATGCTTTCTAGCCTTTCACTTACTTTATGTTAGACTAACGGAATGTATTTATTTTAATGCAAGGCCTCTCTCCTACTGCTCCTGCCACTTCCTGCTAGGGCTTATCCTTTTAGGGCTTTAAAAGCCACGGCTTGGCACCTTTTTTCAGGAATGCTAACACCCTCCTGTCCACCCTGCTCACCAACCACAGAGAATTGTTTCCTTGCCTCGTGTGGAGAAGCTCTATCAGTAACAAACAACAAGAGAATTTCACATTTCGCATTCAAAGATGCAGAGCCTGGAAGCTGAACTCAGCAAAATTCAAACTGGAGACAAGACACACATTTTGAACAGTGTGGGTAATTAACCATTGGAATTGCTTGCCCTGGAATATGCTGTGACACTTGGAGCTTTTAAATCAAGTTTGGATGTCTATAAAAAGATGCTGTCTACTTCAGTTGCAACATACTGAACTCGGTGTATAAACCATTGTCCTTGTTATGCAGAAGGCTAGACTAGATGGCTCTAAGAGCTTTAGTGGCTAGGAAATAGAACAATCAAGTGTGAAACACAGTTTGCACAAATACTGGTAATGCACACTATTTATGAATTCACTTTTGCTGAGAATATCAAGAACTTGGAGTTAACATCATCTTTCTGTGGGTGCACTCATCATACTGGAATATACAACGTACACAGCAGAATGTGTACTAGTGGAAGACAGCATGGCTTCAAAGGCAGCCAAACCAAAATGCTCATAAAATGTGAACCCTCTATTTACACATTTTTGTTCACATATTTATTTTTTTTAATCAGTTCTTTTTAATAGCCTGCAAATGAAGAACTGTATTCCAGTAAAAATAACATGGTGACCAGCTACAGCTAGAGAACCAAAGGGTAGCAGCTTGCCAGTCACACCTTAATCCTGTATTGATCAAGACCGAACTGCTGAGACTCCCAACGCATTGCAGTCTGGATTTCTTCTGATACACCTATATGTCTTCATCATTTAAATTGTGTAAGCCACAGTGAACCTGAGCATAATTACAGTTCTGTCAGACAGGTTAAGCCCCCTGCAAAGCAAAATCCTCGTCAGAGACAGTAAGGAGAAAAACTCCACTCTGCTCTCACCAGCCATTGCCAGAAAGAGACTTCAGCCCGCACTGACGGGAGCTTTCCCTTGGAGCACTGTTCGCCCAGACTAGGCCGCAAGAAAGCAGTGGAGCAGTTTCCACAGCTCATGCCTTGCTGGATTGCATAAAAATCTGGCTTCTATCCAAAAAGTTAGAATCCATAGCAGCTTCTCATTCATAGGAATCACACAGTTGAATGCTAAATGCCCTGTGTCATCCTGCCACCTCCAATTAATTCAGAAAGTTCTTTATGGCATTTTATGCCAGCAAATTTATCAATTCAGCCTGCTGCCTATGTGAGTATTTTTCCTAACTCCACACTGAGTACCTGAAGGCAAGTAAAATATACCATGCATGAAAACACAGAACTCTTTTTTTCTTATAGGATCAGTGACAAATCCTCTTACCTGACTGCTTCACGGCACTGACACAATGGGACATCTTTCTAGTGACACTAGCACAAGTTATTGCTCGTAGTCCATCATTACTTTGCAGAGCTTTATCCATTTATCCATTTGATTGCTGATGAATTTCATCAATTGGACTGGCTAGATGGAACATTTTAGCTAGAACTGGGCCCTAAAATGCACTTTGTTTACGATTATATTAAAAAAAAAAAAACCACCAAACACAAACAAACACCAACACCCCAAACAAAAAAGAAAAACACAAGGAAACCCCAACCACCAACCCCAAAACCACTCAGTCCATTCGGCCTGTGCATGAAAACCACTAAAGACTGTGTTTTTACCTTACTCCTCAATTAGTCTATTTATTTCAGTGAAGCTCCACAAGCTTCCAAAAGATCTAAATATGTCTCTTAGGATATTTTTACTGCCCAGAATAGTCCTTGTGCGATTCAGAGCCCCCTGAGCCAGAACTGAAGTGAGGTATCACAGTGGTATCAGAGAAACCTGGTCTCTTAGGTGAGATGTCAAACAGATTCCCAGGACTGCATTTCCAGACAGGAAGGCTAAACTGAACCAGATGGGAACATCACTGTCCTGCCATAACAGTTCTCCTGTAGGCACAAATAAGCTAGTTGTTCGTCATTTTGCAACACAAACTCTCCTACAGTGTTTCTGCATTTTTTTACTTCAAGAACTGAGAAGGAAAGCCCGGAGCTTAGTGCTTTTTCAAAATATAATACATGCCAGACGCGTATTTGTCCACCGCATGGTTATGTAAGAGTGGATCAACAAGTCTCTCTGCTTCTCCTTTCCCATAGCACAGCAGACATGATTTAAATCCCAGTCTGCAATGTTTGGTGTGTGCTGTCAGCTTTTCTCATGAAAGGCTTGAGATGTCATAGGCCACAGGACCACAGGTGGGCAGCTAGCTACCAGTGCTGCAAGTTTTTCCTGGTCTGTGGCTATATACTAAATAACTATAACAAACAAGAGGCTCCAAATAGCCTTTCCTTCAAGATTAACTCCTCAGGTCTGAAAATTGCATAGTAGGATTCTGTCAGAATCGATCTCCCAAAAATATTTCCACAGAATTTTAGGAAATTTTGACTTATGAATAAACAAAAGTATCAGAAGAAGAAGAAGAGACATACATGCTTCGATTTTACTAAGTTCTTCTCTCTTTTACTCTTTTCTCCCTCTGCCCCCTATTTACATGAGATTTTAAATCCAGATGATCCAAGCAGTACCTATTGTAGCGGTATAAGAAAAACAAAGCCCTTCGAGGTGTTTCAAGCCCACACACTTAATGCTGCGGTACCATTTTGATGTCTTGTCCTGGTAACTGTGTAATTATATCTCAAGTACCACAATTAGATTCACTGTGCACACTCACTGAAAGAGAGATGAACAACTGCAATGGCTTTCAAGATAAGATTTTTATGCTGATGCTCTTTCTGCCGCTGTACCAAAATTCTCGTGCTGAAGTCAGTGAATCACAGCAACATGTAAGTGTTGACAGCTATTTATGTTAGGTCCTTTTGAATTTGTAAACAGACTATGACAGAACTAAAGCAAATGCCAAGAGGTTATTTTACATTCTGCTGAACTCCATGAAGTGATATAAAGACATTTCAGAAAAGAGCTGGGGAAAAACGCTGACTGTAAGACCAAAATTCAGATTGTGCTGGAGAAAAAACCCTAACACGGTTCCCGCAGCGCAAGTTCCTCCTTGTAACATCATGATACCTTGCATTAGCTTCCTATGTGTATAAAGCAGATAATTAACAAATCAAGAGTGCACAGCACGTGCGTACCGACAGTAAGGATGTGGTGCCAAGGCATGGTCTTGCTTTTTATATTAGATACATACGCCGTTGTGTCAAGTGGCGTCTAAGGACCTAGCGCACACACAAAAAAACCCCAACCAAATAAAAAGGGTGTGCAAGTTCTGGTCTAGCCACAGGCAGCATGCAGCCCACAGAGCATTTCAGCAGCCAGCCACATCCTCCTCTACTGTTTCTTTTTTAGATTTTATGGGAGTCCCCAGGATCCACATGCAAGCAATACTCATCCATTCTTCATTCTGTTCTTCCCCTCAACCTCCCACTCTCATCCCACTAGAAATCACCTAAGACTGAAAAATAAATGAGGACCTGGGTATAAGAATTTGAAGACCTTGCTTAGTGTAGTCATAGACAAAACAGATCTAGAGTTAAAATTCACAAGAAATCTCTGCTCTGTGTCCCACTTCTAGTTTTCAAACAGCTGACTGTGAGGTATTCAAGCTTTTCTTTTTTTTTTTTTTAATTGCCTTACCACACCGCTATTTCTGAACAAATTGAGGCAAAGGAAGAGACTACTTTCATGCAATCAAGCCCAATTCCCATTTGATAATGCAATGACTTCTAGTGAGGCTCAGGCTGACCCCAGGTATGCTCACATTGGTCTTGTGATAACGTCGAGTGGTAGAGATGATAGGCATAAACAGTGAGAACTAACCAGTCAGGCAGCATGGATGTCTTCACTGCTTCAGTTCTTAATTAATTGCACAGCACACCCTTCCATCTCCAAGCATTTCTTTCTGCTTGATTTTTAAAGAGAATATGGAACCAGTAGGGAGGGGCAGTGTAAGTCCTAACAGGACTTACAGGTAAAGTATATCATATAAGTCCTAACAGGTAAAAAAGCATATTATTTTTGTTCCACGCAGTAATTCTTTAAGTTACTTATGCAGCATTCTCATTTACTTATGGCAGTATACATCAAGAGTAACAGTCACACAGCCAGCATGAAGTTCTCAAAAGTGAGATATCTGATGTTTTCTCAGCTCAGAGAGGGTCACAATACTTTGTGTGAATATCTGCTGTCGCTTCTGTCCTCCCCGCAAGAAAGCGCATTTCCTGCTAGCTACAGGAAAATGCTTAAAAGTACAAGCACTCTGGGTTAAGAACTCCTAGATGTATTAAATCTTTAAAGTATTATCGCCTTCAAGCCAGTTTCATGATTTTGAACACTTGGGGTTGGCAACAGTAAGCAAGTTAGAACAAATGAGGTGTAAATGCTAAGTAAGGCCAACAAAATATACACTGGCCAAAGAGCATCATATATGAATCTGTTCTCCACAGTTCTGTTGGCTGACCTCGAGATAGTATCAGGAATGTTACTTACTGAATGTTGCTTCAGTAACCCCTGTCCTACTGCCAAAATCAATACTCCTGTTTGTGGTAACATGGCCTGTTATGATACATGTTAGAGATGAACCGATCATAAAGAACCTGATGAAAGCTGGAAAGATTGAGGGAACAGATAATGTTTTCAGGAAAAAAATTGTAAGTCATGGAAAATTTTACTTATTTGGGCAGCTGAGCACAGCAGATGGCAAGATCTTTAGGGAAATAAACACGAAGTTTGGGAAAGCAAGAGTGTGTTCTAGCAGTTGCCAGTGATCTCATGCAGCAGGAAAATCAGTCAAAAATTAAATAGACACTCAGTAGCACCAGTGTTTTGTCAACATTTTGTAAAGAACAGGGACTTGGCAGCCATAAAGGACAGGGCAGAGGAGGCTGACTGCCTTTGAGGGCCAGTGTTTGCAAAAATAATTGTCAGGATCAGATGCTATTGTAACTTTAGCAATCAGGAGTTTTTAATGGAGATTCAGCCATTGTATATCAAAGAGCGTGCAGCTATAAAACTAAGCTAAATGTGCATCTGCTACAGTCCAGTCCCAGGCTAGTGACTGTCAACTGATCAAACAAACCATAAGCGACAGCTGAGCATACTACGTGAGGGAGCAAATAATACTGTCCTAAGGAAACATTCTTATCAGTTAATATGGTTCATCAATATGGTCATTGATTAATGTGGTTTATAAACATATTAATAAGTTCATAAATCTAAGTACAGAGTGTTCATAAATCCATGTTATTCCTTAGACGACCCATAAACATCTCTTTCACGTAAGGATGGTCTGAAATGCTGCACAATATCTCACCTAGAAGTTGATCCTTTCTCCTTTCTTTGCTACTCAGATTTCACATTTCATATCTATGGGATAAATAAGGAAGGTAAGATTTGGCCTATTGTGCCAAACTGAATGAGCAAATTATTTCATTTTTAGATAATAATTTCTAGATGGGCAGAATTATCCATCGTTCTGCTTGCATTTTAGACTTAAATGTCCACTCAAGATCTCTTTTTGTACATGGGATTCCTTCTTAGCCTCATTTTAAATCACTACGAGCCACCCAGCTGTCAAAACTTGGAAAAAAGATAGCTATGGATGCAAGGGAAAGTGTTTATGGAGAGAAATTATACATGCTTCCTGCACATAGACCCTAGACATGTAATCATCGTGGAACTGAGATGAGTTGATCATTATTTACAACCATACAACTTTTCTGATATCTGCCTCATGATCAAGCATCAATTAAAAGAGCAAAGGGTGGGTATACAAACAAATTAGACAAAACCTTTTTGCACGTATCTCTACCTACGTGTGATACTTAGGCCTGCATGTATATGTCTAAGAGTGGAAGGGAAGCAGAGGCTCACTCTGACAGTAGCACAGAAGAAGCCCACAGCATCGATCAAGTCCCTCATCCCTAGTTTTATCTGGGTACCAATTTCTTCCTTCTACTCCCAGGAAACTGAGAGTTCCCTCCATGAAGCTGAGCTGATAGTCCCCGGTTTAAGTTCGCAGGTGAGATGAATGAAGTGCTCTCCATAGTAAAGTTTAGTTATTTATTATTTCTTTTAATAGAACTTACACATTCAGTAGCAATCCTACACTAATGTACTGGGTAAATTCCTTGCCTACTGGTGTCAGGGGTTTTCCCTGGGCTTCAGAAAGCAGAAAGGATTTCATGCAGTGTTTAAAAAAGCTGAACTGAGTGAAATGATGCATGATATCTGTATGGATGTGGATACCTTAGGCTTAAATCTAGATACAATAGGACCATGACCAAACAATAGTAATTATAAACTCTAGCAGGAATCATGGCCAGTTTATAGCATTTTGGTAATTTACATCAGCTCCTAATCTGGTTTTAGGTATTCCCAGAGGCGTAACATCAAGACCTGCAGAAAACATTCCCTTTTATTTTGGTTGATTTTGGTATTAATTGGATGCTCCAGCAGTTTATAAAATCTCACTAGAGGTACCTGTCTACTCCAAAGCACTGGGCCATGAGAAACCAAGACATACCTTCATCCATCTAGACTAGTATTTTGCTATTAATACAGGAAAAATGTACATGGTGGAAAATTTATGAGACATGTCTGCAGAAAAAAATTCCTCCCCAAATTTAATTATTTTAAATTCATTGGTTCTCTGCAACTTCAAAGTTGATTATTTAGTTTCTGTGCATTTGATATATATGTGAGTTGATATCTGGATGTATTTGTTTTCTAGGTACTTTAGAAGATTCTCTTCTTTACCCAGATGAAGAGAATGACCCCAAATGTAACTTCTGCTACTGAATCCATTAGTGTAAATATTTACGTGGAAATAACAGTCCTTCCATCAGTTCTGCAATTGTTCATAATTATCTAACTGTAAGTGCAATTGTTCAGTTACAACGAACCATGCTCACTCCTTGGCCAGGTGAATTGAAGTGGTTTTTAATCTGCCTTCTGAAGAACTTTTATTTTTAATTATGCATCCATGCATTTGTTTTCTGTCTAGTATAAGTGTTTCAAGTCTAAACATTCTGTCTTTCCACTGGTTCTCGCAATGACAAAGCAAGGGCAGTACCAATGTCTTATCTGAATGTCGTCAACATTTTCTTTGTTGCTTTTTATTATTTCCAATAAAAGAGCATTTCTAACCCTCCCCCAAAATTCCGTATAGTGTGCAGAATATTCTTCAAAAAAAATTTCTGTACCCAGTTCTCACTCAGTAAATGTCCTTCAGAAATCATTTGTAATAATCCAGTCAACCAGCTACCTTGTCTTACTAATGTCTATTACCAGACAAATAAAACCCAACTTTTACAAAGGTTTATTCCTCAGCCAATGTATCTACAAACTACACCTGTGAAACTGAATGGATCTTAACGTCTTTCCTATTAGGATCTGCATCATCCTGAGCAAATTCCAAGAGAGGGGAAAAAAAATCCCCTCTTACTGGTTCAATGGGAAGGACTTTGAGACACACATCATCTCCTCTGTGCATTCAAAACCTTGCAGGATAAAACCTATGAGTCACTGAGCAGGGATCTCATCTTTATTTATGTACATCTTAGTGGCAATAAATAACTTACATTCTTCAAAAAGAGTAAGTGCATACCTATAAACATATGCATATGAACAATTCTGGCGTATAAAATAGGAGATAAATAAATAACCTGTGCTGTCAAATGTATGGAAAGTACGTATGAAGTGTTTCAGGCTACGGGTATTTCTATCTTCTAGTGTGGTGGCAATTACCTTTGCCTTTAGCAATGACTTTATGGTATTTAATTATGTCACAACTGTCTTTAAGATACACACCTTGCTGACATGCTGAAGGAAATTACTTTTACAGCTGGATGTGTGCCTGCTCAAATACCACAGTTCAGTCAGGACAGACAGAGTATACGCAGCCAGCGTGGAGAGGCTACCTCATCTTAATGATTAAATTCTGCATGTGAATGTAGCTTTTCATTGTGAAATGTCATAATGACTCTTCATTGTCAGCCCAGAATGTCAAACACAAAATCTGAAAACAAATCCATTTACAATTTGGGTAGTTGTGCTTTCATATTCTCTATCACAAAAAGTACTCCATTTGTTTGCACTTAGATTTAATTCCAAGTTTATTTGTGGGTGTATCAAGAAGGTGGTATTTTTCACATCTGCAACCCATTTGAACATATAATAAGGACAGCTTAAACTTTCCAAATGGATTCAGTACTTCTGTCTGGCTAAAGATGGTTGAAATGAATACTGCTGGCAAATTATATTCCTGGCCACCACGCGAGCATGGTTATGAAATATTCAACTTCTTATTTGCAAACCTATCTTACAAGTTACATTTTTCTTTGGATCATATTTGAAATAAAAATTCATAGCTGCGTTCCCCAATTCAAAGCTAGTGTAGAAAAAATTAAAAGTAGATTCTGAGAAATCATTATTATAAAAGAATTTGCTAACAATTTCAGTGGATATGTTAACCTGCCTTTCACTTTAAAACGTCGTGTAACTTGGCAGGCTGTTTCCCAAAGCAGAGAAGCAAACACCACGACTGAGTCCTTTAAAGGTCCTTGCTTCAGAGGACAGCTTATCATTTGAATACAAAGACATAATACAGACCCAAAACTACTCAGATAATAAGTATGGGTTTTAAGTGCTTTCCCCTCTTGCCGTTACATAGAAAACAGACAAACCCTGGCTTGCTTAGCTTCATTGATTAGCTCAGATAGCCACAAACCTCTCAACTGTTCATTTACTCTCACATGCCTGGGTTCGGCAACTTTGTTCAGGCAGGAACTGGATCAAATCCAAATACCATATGTGCAAACATGTCATGGACAACCCATTTTATCTTTTGAACAGTAAAGAACAACATTTAGTGGCAAGACTAAAGCTAAGCTGATCAATATAATAAGTATTCTTTCGCAGTATCTATTTATAAATACCTCTGTGTCACAGCACAGCAGTTATGCAATTTATATTTCTCTAATATATTTTCACATGCTGGTGATTATTTAATGAAAGTAGAATGATAAGAAGAATTATCGCCCACTGATTGCTTCTGGTTTCAGCGTGGGAAGAAGGGTGTGTAAGCCTCCACTTTCACATTCTGTTCCTTCACTTAAAACACAGAGGGCTTGGTCGGTAAACCTGTATCATGTTTAATATATATATAGCTTGTGAGGTGGACACAGTGCTGGGATGAGCAAATCCACCTTTGAAGTCTACACTTCTTCCTGCTTATAAATAGAGTCCTGAAAGTTAAATATTACATTGAAGCAGATGGTACCTTCCAAAAGAAGCCATTAAATAGCTTTATTTTTACTGTATATGCTATTTTATGATGCACGTACATTTAGGTGGATCAACACGTAAACTGGGTCTCATCCTCACACTTCTGACAAGTCTCTAATAGTGCAATACCTGTGCTTTCCATAGCATAAAAGGGCCCTTCATGCTATTAGGAAGAGCACGTGACCTTTAAGCCTTACCCAGAGATACCCAGGTGCACACACACACTGTTGGCTCTGGCTGGGGAGAGACTCAGGAGAAAACTGTGCTCCCTGGGCACAAGGGCTGCACCACCCCAGCTGGGCACAGGCTCTGCAGCCCGCTGTCCTGACGCAGCCCCAAGCTGCCCTGCCCCAACTGCATCGCCCAACATCAGGACTTCACAATTAAGACTTAAGCAAACAAACGAAAGCTACCAGGGACACACTCAGCAAGTATCTGAGGAGATCCTTCTACATCAGCTGCAAACAGACTCAGTAAAAACATAACAAGAGTGATAAAATAACAGTGTTTAATGGGGCACAGCAAAGTTAATTCTGAAGTCCAAAGGCTCCTTAGTGGCTGGAGACTGGAAAGGCAAAGGGGCAAAGAGGTGGGGAGGCTCCTGGACACACAGCCCAGTAACACTGCAAAAGTGACAGCAAAGTCCAAACTGACAGCCACGAGCTGCGGGAATCAAACCACGAGGGAATGTTAATGGTGCTTGATCTCCAGTGAACTACTGTAAATGAAAATGACTACTGCCAAGTGCGCTCTGTAATTAAAAAAGAAAGAGGGCAAGAGACAGGATTTTCTACATCACTCAGCCTGGATCCGACCAAGCTAGAGAGATGCTTCCCATGTGAAGAGAGCTAGGTAAAACAACGTGCCAAAATAAAAGTTTAGCACCACATACTGGAACAATGTTGGGATGCTAAATTCTCTTTCTTTTCCTGGGAGATTCCACAGTACAACTGTTTCTTTTTCACCTGAAGTCTGTTTGATGTATTCCACTTCCTCTCTTAGGAAGTAACATTTTATTTATGCTGCTCCCTTCCGTACATTCAAGAATTTCTGGGTTTATGCACGCAGTTACGCTGAGGGTGGTTTCTGGCACCTTCTGTGCTGCAGGTACAATTTGTTCAGTACTCTATGTGTTGTCCTCAGACATCACTGGGCAACACAGTAATGTTGTGATACCAGTGTCTGTCACAGGTCTGACTGACAACCCTAACCTCTCCCTAAAAGCACAAATCTAATTCTCAATTTGCTAAAGCATTTTTAACAAAATAATGTATTTTGTTTGGAGCAAACCATGCAATAATTACTTCTTTTGAAGCATTCAAGTTACTTCTGGATGCTAATTAAATGCTTGTGACTATTAGCCTCCCCATAGTTAGAGTAGCGTAATTATATCCCCTTCTTCCACAGCAGAGCTCATTCGTGAAACCCTTGCTTAAAAAGTGTCAACTACCTAATCAGAAAATAAAAATAATGCCATGAGATTTAGGTGACTAGCTATGATAACAAATAAAAAAGCACAGCAAAGGTGAGCGATTCCCAAACAAACCATAGTTTTTTAATGAGACTACCTTGGGAAGTATTACAAATAGTGAAAACAATCAGAGAAAACTGAGACCAGGTTATGAATAATCATTTAACTAGAACAGAGCTAATTAATTATTCAAAAATAACTTAAACTTAAAAAACACTGCACAAAGAATAATCATTACCAAAGCTCTGTAAATTGGGAGGTATTTTGAAGCTACATTAGGTGTGGAATGTGTAAAGATAGAAATGCTTCTACTTTATATGGAGAAAGAGAAATGCACTAAAGTTCCACAGGTATGTGTTGATAAAGTTTGTTCTTCAAATCAGAGCTCTTGGTTCCAGGACTATGGAAAACCTTCAGCAGAGAACACAGTTCTGGAAAGCTGCATTTCAAGCATTAAGGAACGGCATTTGCTATGAGATGCATCATTTTCAGTGAGGCACTGAGTGCGTTACATATACAGAGCACCACAGAAGAGTTACTCCCAATGCTGTTGGGATTATAACAATAGATGACTTTTCCTGAAGCTTTAATTTGCCAAAACAATCATTAACTAGATTTACAGCAGTTGGTGTTTTCCATGGAATGAAGATTGTTGGGTTAGTAATGAAGGGTTTGACATATTTTTGTAACTGGGATTTTACTTGCTTTATCGGAATTTTCATGTTCTCAAGTGTTTTTTCCTATGCTAGTGACTCTGGCCTCTGCCAACTGAGCATTGCTTGAGGGAGACTGAAGTTGGGAAGAGTCTTCAACTCTTGCTTGGTTTTAATTTAAAAAAAAAAAAAAGCCTCTAAAGTTTGCTACATTAACTAAAAATATTGATTATTGGGTTACAATGCTCCAAGTCATTTCACCGCATCTGAGCAACAAGATGAGAGCAGGACATTCCATGTAGGCTGCAGAAGGATAAATCATGTTGATTACAACCCAAGGCAGAACTAAATCAATCCCTCCGTCACTTTTGGCACTTCTTAATTATTATTCTAATTATCATAGGCAGTCATACAGGCAAGTAATAAAGTAGAACTCACTCCAGCAGGCAAAGGCTCCCTCATAAGGAATCTGTGCATCGATATCAAAGATTTATCACAATATAAATTGGGGGGTGGGTGTGTGGGTGTGTGGAGGGGAGGAAGAATCTAAAATATAATTACTGAACTGGAGGAAATGACCAAACAAATGATATGTGGTTCCACATCACAGAAGCATGAGGAACATTAAAAGTTTTATTTTTCATTCACATGGCCACAGTGTCACCAGTACCTTCTTACATACAGACACTGAGAGAAATCTGAGTCCTTTCTGGAATTCTGAGGGGGAAAAAAGCCTTGCTAATGCCACACAGCATGACCTTCAACTTCGAGCGCACTTAGAGAAGTTTGTTTACAACTGTGTTTGCAATCGAACTGCATAAAGGATTGTGCTGGGCTTAATCCCTTGCCTCTGGCCTTAATTAATCTATAGTGTATAGTTACCGATCACGGCATTGATTTTCTTCCATGGCTTTCTAATATAATGTGTCTTCAGACTGTCAGGCACAATATCAAACAGAATTCCACTCTGCACTCTTCTACTGGTACGTTGTTGAAATCAGTGAAATATAAGCATAAGCTTGGAGAAATACAGTGGTGACAGAAAGGCAGTAAAAGACTTTGTATACAGGCTGTATAAATTGGGCAGCAAATGAGTTATAGTCACTTGTATCTATTTAATGCTTAATGGCCATACAAAATTGATGTAACTACACAGACTTATCATTTGCTGGGTTCATGTTAAACCTTGAAGCTGAGGGAATGTGTAGCTAATAAAGCTACCCAGAGCTGCTTTTGGAGCTTTGAGGAAGGTCAGCCGCACATTAAAGTGTATAATGCTGAGGAATTAACTTACATATTTAAGCATGCATACTTACTGAAAATCGACCTTCCAGGAAGCAAGCATTTAACATACCTTCTGTCCAGCCTGCACCCAATATTTAGCTTGTACCATACATTTTCATGGTTAGTCAACATTTAATTTTCTGTACTTAAATTCAGGAGCAGGGAGAGAAGCCCTAAAGGTGAAAATAAGTTTCCCTTATTTTTTTCTGCCATTGCTCATTCTAAAAACTACTACCTACTACTACCTACTGCCAAGCTATTATTAACTACCAAGTGATTCAGCTCAATTTGAAATGGTTCTTTAAGCTTCAAATGGAGCTGTCCTTAGAAATGGAGAAAAAAATTCCATCACTCTAGCAATGTAGTTATAGCACTAGAAAATCTATCCATCACTAGATACTCACCGCCCAGGAAGGAATCCTGAAGTCCTTCCTGGATTAGAAGTGATGAGGAAATACCTCGGGTTTACAGCACAAACTTAAAAATCATGGTATCTGCAGAAAGTTTGGTATTTAAACCCACTTCAGATGGGCTTTTTAAATCTGTCAGTGTTTCCTGCTACTAAACACAGTTCTGACTCTATAAGCAGACTTACTCTGGAACTGCAAGTGTCCAACACTTGCTCAAGGTAAGAGTGACTTTGACAGGACAGTGCCCCTGCCTCATCACCAATATCACTGCATAGGCAAAATGAGAACCCATGTGCTGGTCTAAATCAGAAGCCCATGAGATGGTGAAAGCCAAGAAAATGCCATGAAAATTAGTAATTTATACATAGCTTGTGTTATGGTGAACCACAAAGTTCAGGATAAAGGGACATAAAAGCAGGTATATTCAGCTGCAAAACCCTCCAGTTCCACTATTTGCCCTTTGCCAGTGGCCATTCCCATGTATCTAGGGAAGAAATGCAAGAACAGTTATGAAACGATCCATTCTTTGAAATCCTCAACCACCTTCCTAGCCAGTCATTTAAGAACTTCCTAAGCTGAAAACTGCACCTGAAAAAACTTTCAATAGTCAGTGCTTGACTTGTCTCCCATAGGAATGTCTAATCCTTTGGCTCTCTTAGTTTTTTATCTTCACAATGTCATGAATTAACAAGCTACACTACTGCCTGCACAACTACTTCCTTTTGTTTGTTTTGAAGTCGTTTGATAGTGTGAATGTAGAAGGAGCCTTGTACCGTAAGAAATAGTGAGTAATCACTGCCTATCTGCTTTCACTGAACCATCCATCATTTGAGGGACCTGTGTCATACTTCCCTTAGCGACCTCCTTTTCATAATGAAGGCAACCATGCTACAACTGTTAATGGAGTCAGTTTTCCCTTTATTTCCTTATCACATCAATATATTTCCAGCAGAAAGAAAATTTCCAACAGAATAAAGACAGTATTTGTAAATGCAAGCCAGGCACCTGCCCTACCTGTTCCTTGCAAAATAAGGGGATGCTTCTATGCTACTTTTCCAGGTCAATCATAACTTGCATAACACCTAGTAAATAACCTCATTAATCCCTTTGATATGGGAACTGTAGCAGTATGTGTCTCCCTTTTTATCAGGCCTAGAAAAGACAAAGAAGATTGCCTGTGGTTCCCATGTCAGACAGGTTTGCATAATCTTGCTTTACAGCGGGGCAGCAATTACAGAAGTACCTGTGGCCAAGGAATTCTTCATGCAAAGCATCTGAGTGCATTGGTCTGTCTGATGGTCTGTAGGCATCAAAGAGAAGCCAGTCACATTGCATTTAGGAGAAGGGTGACTGCTAAATTTTAACACAAAAATTACACAGGAGCAAGATTTCTGTAGTATACCTTTCCATACACATTCCAAGAGAGACTGTAAAATACTGCTTCAAAGAACTCCATGCCCCAGAGTTGCCTAACTCTATTAGAGTCAGTAAGATCTATTCAAAATCACCATCACACCAAGGAAAGATGCCTGTGAACATTTTTTTAAATCTTTGTCTTTAGGCCATTATAATCTTTCAGTAATAGGAGACAATAATTGTCATCCTTTCTTAATTTCTTTTTAGTAATTCATTCACTCCTTGACTCTTAGTATCTCTGCATCCCTCTCCTTCCTAATTTGATGTTACTCTGTCCTAAAAACATCAGTCTTTGTATAAATGGACTAAAATCTCCCTCTCCCCTACTGGAACCAGGGTATCCCCCAGCAAGCAGAACTGCAAGGGCAAACAGTCCGCTGACCCAATATGATGTTCAGACTCTCAGCCTCTTCCTGGCCTTTCACAGCCTGGCTGCCTGCAGAGCAAACCCAGGTGCAAGCAGCAGGTAGTAACCAAAAGGAGCTTGGTGACAGGCAAGACTGCAGGGTATTTCATGGAGCTGGCCTGCTCCAACACAGCCAATGACAAGTAAGGCTAGTAGAACTGAAGGTATGTGGTCAAACCTTAAGAGATACTGAGGGTGGATTTTGCCGTCACTCACTCCAAATTCTGATTAATTATTTCTCTTGTTTCTTGGAAGATGCACAGAATACAACGTCATATCAAGTATCTTGTGGGGTTTTCTTTGTTTTCTCTTTTCTTATAAACATTTGGGACAATTTTGTGTGCCACTTCTAACTCGAAGTATGTAAACCCCATGATCACTTGAGAAAAAAAGGTAAAAAAGGACATGAGTTTATCAGCAAGTAATTTTATAAAAAACAAACATGATTTATTTGTATATTCTTCTGAATTTAAGTTTAATATATTGCATAAGTGTAAGAGCATTACTAATGGCATTCACATGCCTCACCAGTATTCCAGAGTACACTGGAATTCTTCTTCTACCTCATAAAATCATTCTAAGAACTTGACATGAACATTGTTATTTTTTTAAATAACTAGTAAATCAAACATTGATGTGACAAGAGCTGAACTTTGGTTCTCCAGGTCAGCCTTACAATGGCACATTTTCAGTTAGGCATAATCAAAATATGACTACTGGAAGTATTATGTTTGGGTGCCTAACATGTTACATATTGATGCCTGGTTATGGATAGGAAGTGCTCAGGAAGGAGCTCCAGAGACAAGACTCCCACTGTATTTTTTCTCTATGACTTCAATACCTAACCTCTTAGGGGAATCTGTGTCTATTCCACAGAAAATATGCACAAGTGAGTTGTTTTGAGAGCAATGCGAGGAAAGACACTGGAAATTTTATTCCGAGTTTTAAACTAATGAATTGCTTTATTTTGTCAATGTGTTTTTCTCAGTCAATACATCGTGTTGTCAGGCTGGGTGTCAGAATGGACTTGAGTATAGTATTGATCCATACGAGGCTGGTGTTTCACACTGTTGTAACCCAGATGGATAACTAAGGGAGTAATTGTTCAGTCAAATCTGTGTTGAACCTGGTTCTGTGCCAGAGTAAATCAAGCTAAACTTTTAAATAGCCAGTGGAGTTAATTATGAGGAAAAATAATGGTGCCAAGGAAATCAAAATCAAAGCCTTTTGATGTTGTGCACAACACTGTAAGCATTGGAATAAGAAATGTTGTGCCTCTGATGGATGGCCACTCACTGCATTTTGTTTTGCCAGGGGCAAGTATACTGTATTAGGTTTTTGAATCTTAGTAGCTTGTGAATTACCTTACAGTTCTTTGGAATGCATGACACTGTACTGAAGTACTGGCAGCTTCACCAGCTACCACGTTACAGGCCGCTGTCAACAGTAACGTGAACATGTTCTGCCCATGTAAAAATTAGATCATCCTACCTAAGATTCCTTACATGCCTTTAATACCTAATTTACAATTGCATTCCCACATATTTTATTTGAAATTAAAATGTTTCGCTGCCTTTCATGAGATAGACCTGAAGTCTGTA
This sequence comes from Eurypyga helias, assembly GCF_000690775.1. Classification (NCBI taxonomy): domain Eukaryota; kingdom Metazoa; phylum Chordata; class Aves; order Eurypygiformes; family Eurypygidae; genus Eurypyga; species Eurypyga helias. Next base: position 9,358 of record NW_010272909.1, on the reverse strand, counting down.
ATTAGATTTTTCCTCCATGCATGGAAGAGGTACGTTAGGCCCATTTTATACTTTTATACTGAAAATGTGTGTTTCCTGTGAATATTACTGAAAGAGGAAATCATGCATGGTTTGGACACTGAAGCAGAAAAACTCTGTGGCTATTCTAGGGAGATTTCAACATAAATAGGCAATATATAAGAGCAGTCAGTATAAGTGAGATAATTTATAGATGCATATTACACCATGCAGAAAGGCTGTGATGCGACAGTAATAAAACAGTTTCTCAGTTCTACATAATTGATAAAGGTGTTCATACTTTGCATTTTCAAGGGAAAACTTTCCAATCCCTTTTTGTAGCATATATTTACTGGATTTTCATTTGTATCAGTATGCACTGATCCACAACTTTGGTAGCTTTTAAATTCACCAATGATCAATAGCTGTATTAGATTAGAAAGCAATGTTTTCTGCGTGGAGTGCCTTCTGTTTCTACACCTGTTTTTTTCTGGAGGGTGGAGTTTCCCAACAGAAATTGGGGGGAAACACACAGCATGGACAGACAGGGACAACACCAGCCCTCTCCAGGTCCCAGGGTTGCTCTAACTCTAGCTATATGTTTCTGCATTCCATCTTTTTAACATTGACTCATAAAGCTGCCTCTCTGATAACCTTTAATTTTTCTGAGTGCAGTACCGCTAAATAAGAACATTCAAAACTTAAGCAAAAGGTGCCTAACATACGTAAGAACAGGAGAATTCTTGAATTTTGGATTTTTTTTTTTTAAATATTCTTTTTGGACCCAAAGACTTTGGGGTTTATATTCTTAAGATGTCTTTGACAACCATAATGAGCAGAAATATTATTTTGGTTTTGTAATTGAAAAATGAGGCTTTCAGCTAATTATACAGATACACATACACACATCCCGGAGACTTGTAGTAGAAATGCAGGTTTGGGGAAAAGAAAATAAAAAAGGTGCATGTTAGGATGACTGGATCATTTCTGAGAGCTGCAAAGTGAGAAGGAACAAAAAACTTCAAGAAAGGAAAAATACATAATAGGGCATAGAAGACTGATGACCAGAAATGTATAAAATGTACCTTTTAACATTCTGAATTGTTGATTCCTGTCAGCGATGACAGTTATTGATGCCATCTCCAAAGTTTTGGCATTATAGGCAATGAGAATGTTTTCATAAGGTTTTGTCGTATTTTGCTAGATATTCTTCTTGTTATTCAAGGGAGCAAGTCCAGTCATTTTTAAAATGTAAGCTGGATAAAGGATCCCCTTGGGTATTTTTGTGAATCCCTGTGAGAAGCAGCTGTACTTAGCTACTCAGGGATATTTTAATATCACACAGGCAAGATGGCACTTTAGTTCCAGTGTTAGATGATCCTTGCTAAGAAAAGTTCTATACGACAAATAAAAATGAAAGCATGAACTTTTTTTAACGACATGACACAATTCTTCGACTTCTAGAAATAGCACTGTTCTGTGGTTTTGAGGTTTTATTTTTTCTCTTACTGTTTGTTTAGTCCTAGAATTTTTTTTTTAATGCTTAGAAACCACAGAAGGCTACATAGAATTTGTTGCATTCATGGTGTCTGGTCTAAAAACATTTCTCTAAAAATATCAGAGGATTATGGGTTACAGTAGGCAAGTTTCAGAGCTGCTTGAAGTTAAATAAACATTTTGCATTTGTTTTCTAAAATAACATAACAAACCAAATCATATCAACTTTCCTGAAGTTATAGCCAATTAAAATAAAAATTTATATACATCTGGAACAGTTTGGGTTATAACTGTGAGAGCATATATTTTGTACAGTGTTGGAATTTGGTTGTATTTAGTTCCATGTAATTTTTAGACGTAAACATAGTGTTTTTCATAGAGGTTGGTTTGAAAGTACTGGAGAATGCCATTTATCAAGTGGGTACAACACAAGCAGCACAGACAACACTGGCAGAAGAACCATGGTCAGACTGAGACTGCCGCTCTGCTGTTAGAGCCTCTCACCAAGGCTGCCAATAACGCACCTACATTAAAAGTGCTAACGATTTTACGTGTGCACGTAGTTTTCTGTGAAAGTTCACTCCGTTTTCAGAAACAAAAAACCAATTCTAAAAAAAAAAAAATGACAACAGCTTCTCTGAGATTTGATCTGGAACAAATACAAAATTAACATGTTGAAGGTATTTCAGGACTTTTGTTCCCGGTCTCCTCATCTTTACTGCCACTGTCCGCATTTTTGTTTAATAGGGATTTTTTTAAAAAGTTGAGTGCAAAAAAAGTCAATGGTAAGTCCAGCAAGATTTCCACATGGCAAGAGTCCAATGAGCCCTTCTCCACATACAGGGATTGAGGTGAACTGGGAGCTTTTCCATGAATCCAATGCACATGGATCACCTCAAGATTTCTGCAGCAGCAGCAGATGTTTCGGGTTTTCCCCACAGTCACCTTTTCAGAGCCTGCTTCTGCTCTGTGCAGGCAGAACTCACCTCTTGAAACTCCTCCTAAACCAACACTCAATCTCTCTTTGCAATGAAAAATTTAAAGGCTTGTCTTTCTTTACAGCAAGAGCTCCCAAAGGTTATGCACTAGTTCAGTAATGCTCATTCAGGCACATTCTGCACACATATGCAAGCAAGAGAAGGTAAACAGCGTTTTTTTGCTGTGGATGTGGAAAGGGAAAATGAGATTTATTCTTAACAAACATTTTTTTTACGACATCTAGCATCAGAATGACAAGACATACAGAAAGGGGGTGGTTTCTCCACATGCTCCCTCTCTCTGCATGTGCCTCTCTCGTATCACAGTTTCTTTTATTTACTGCAGTCAGACACCTACATTGACATTTTTAAAGTACTTCTTCAAAGACCATCTTCACAAAATTCAGGAGAAAACTGATTATTAAAATCTCATTCTCAGATGTAGTGAGAATGTCATCACAGGGAAAACAGAAACCAAAATGGTTATGGGATGACCAAGAACTGAAAGGATGAAATTCTAACATCCGTAAGTCCATGAAAAAAACAATCTACTCTGGAGCTTTCAGGTTATTTACAATGACACTTTCACAGACTTTTTGCCAAATTCTGTGATAAAGGCTGAAGAACTCTCTCTCCCTTTCCAAGAAATGGCTTAATTCTAGCAATTCTCTTGCCAGTTTCACCCATTCCCTCCCTATTAGAAAGAGAAATAGAAACTTCTAAATTGCTTATAGAGCCATAACCCTTCATAAGTATGATTTATATCTCTTTCTCTTTTTAATTAATTCCCGCTTGATCAGTTTATTTGAATTCATTTCAACTCCTGAGTACTATCCTCTGAGGATACTGAACCTATCCTGTTGATTTTCATTTCAGCCTCATTCCCCAACCTTAGTCACTTACTGCAGGGATTAGATGTCCTATTATATCTCCACAGGGTTTTTAAACTCTTTCTTAGACTATCACCTCATCCTAATTCAACTGCAGAGGAACACTGGACTTCCTATTCATGCTCTAGATGCATCAGATTATTTTCATGGCTTCTTCCTAAATAACATAAATTAACATTTCCCAAACATTGCTAAAACAATCATGCTTCTACAGAAAACAATAGAAGGAAAAGGAAAAGTAAAATTCTGGGACTTGTTTAAAACCACACACACACATACGCTTACTTATATCCCTTGTTGACACCTGTATATATGCTACAAAATGAGTAATTTCAGTAGGTTTTAATTTCTATGCCCTGTCTGATGCCACATAATTTTTCTGTGTTATCCTTAACAATTTCTCTTATGTTTGTGAAGATGCCACATTGTAGGAGGTATAAAGAAATAAATAAGGCAAGAGGGCTCAAAAAAAAAAGGGTGAATCAACAAACAAACAAAAATAGACCAGCCAACTGAATGAAAAATCAACTTTATTCCCTCTTTTGTTTAGTTTCCCACTGCCTCCTTTCAAACCACATGCTCTGCTCCAGCTTTGAGAATGCTTCCAAAAGCTCTGAATTGGCAATGCACCGGTGCAATTTGAAACAGACCAGTATATAGGCTGCTCCAGGATAATAGTACAGCCCATCTCCAGGGCTAATTACCAGAATGTAGTGGTGCACACCATGGGTTTGTTATCCTTGTTTCTACATGTGTGAGGTTTATCTGTCAGAAATGTCAACTTTCTGTTTGCATTAGTGGCCTGCAAGCTTGTGTGTATGAGATGAAAGTATAGGAATCTCTGCTGGACTGATAACCTTGAGAGACACGTACCCAGTTGGGGCTGAAAGGCAACCCCAGCCAAGCTTATGATGCGTCCAGTGGCAAGCCCCCTACACGGCAGGCATGTTCAGGTCTGGCATGCTTGGCTAGCTGCCCCTCTGCACCAAGGGGGGAGATGAGGCCATCTCCAGCATTTGTTCTTCACTGTCTGCTTCTAAGCTCAACCTTTCACATTATTGCAATGCCTTGCTTGTTGTGAGACTGTGTCAAAGCTCCATCACATTCTTAGGTGATGAGAGCTTGTAAGTCTAACTTAATAATTACACAAAATATTGTAGTTGAGGAAGTGCTTCTCAAGCTTCTACAGATAAGACAACAATTAACAGTATCTTGTCTAAACAAAGGCCAAAAAATCAATGCAGAGAAAGTATAAGAGCACCTCTGTTTTTGACTTTCAGTTTGCACTTTTTGTTAAGGAAGAATTGTAATAATTTTCCACGCTGTTATGTAGGATGGCTCTCCTAGCATTGCTAAGGTTTTTTATTCTGTGATCACTTCCTAGAAGTGCTTAGTAACTGATAAAATTACTTTGTGGAGCTTTTAAGTGCGTGATTCCTACATCAAGCCATTTGCTGATAAAAGGCTCTCAATCAGAGTCCTACAACCCAATGCTCTATGTGAATATATATTTGAATCAAAGTGTACTGGCAGCATTTTACTTAGTGCTATTAACCCACTTCCTAAGAACACTGGACATCTCAGGATTCAAGAAGAGTTTCTTGTGGTCAGAAATGTCTACAAGAGGAAAGTTCTTCAGAGATATCTCAGCACAGAAGGTGTAGCTGAGGGGGAGGAGGGCCTCCTTCACCCAGCCGATTGTTTCTCCAAAAGCATATGTGAGGATGCAGCAGAGGCAATGCAGTCCCCTGCAAATAATTTAATGGGCCCACACATAGAATAGCAAAAGCATTATCTCAGACTAGCCTCTGAATGCACTGACCATTGTTGTCCTCATTATGACACTGAGACACTGAATATCTGAAGTCTCTTACTTAAAGCTTTTTGATTTTTTTATGTGCACTGCTATAGTAGTCTTTTTAATAAAAAGAAAACTCTTCCTAAAAGGCATTAAAGCCCAAAAGAAAGCAGCAGCTTCATTCAGTCACAGGAAACAGCTGGTAGCTACCTTTTACTGAGCTGCCAAGAAAAGGTTGATTGCCATTTCTGGCAGCGAGGATCCTGTGCCTGACCTCGCCAGGCAGAGAGCAACAGGGCATGGGGATTTCCAAAAGGATGGGGCTGAAACTCAGCTGTAAAGCAATGATCCAAACATACAAAGTGACAGATTTGAGTGTTTCAGTTTGAGTTCAAAGGCAGATTAGAGCCCTGCTGGAGCCCAGTCTGAACTTCCAAAAACTTGAAAGGCCTTTCAGTGTGGTGTTCATTTTCTTTTCAATAAAGATCCAACTATTTATCTCCTCTATTACCTGACAAAAAGTGTCTACCTCCTCTGAAAAGCAAATGGTGGAGGATCATGTTACCCCTTATGGCTAACCAATACAAAATAATCTACTGGACACCTGCAGGTATTAAAAAGGTCTAATTTCCTGGAAAGCAAGCTGTAATTAACTCTTTTATGCTAGTCAATAACTATTTAGTTTGTGGAGGGGCTATTTGAACATTTCAAACCTTTTCTCTTCTGTAGACATTAGAATTTTCAGGCTATTTTCAACTAATATCGGTTCTTCTGTATTCAGTGTTCTCTCATATTTCACAAAACAAAGAAGTTTGACACCCTTGGCTCTGCTGAAATGAGAATATTCTGAAAATCCACCCAAGCTTCCTCTGGAGTTCAAGACTGATTATATTTTAGCTTGGCAAGTCAGACCCAACTCTTCCCATGGCCAGCCAGAAATCATACCCAAAGGAGAAAGGCAAGTGGAACACGGTCGTTCTGGTCCAGCTGCCACAATACCTGGTAGAGGAGGATCTTGCCAACAGATCAGGTAGCAGAGTTGTAAAAGAACCTTTCCAGAGTCCACATAAGGTAATTTTATACTCCCCCAACCTAGTGTTGGGGACACAGTACATAACTGAATCCTAGAGGCACAGACCAAGTCATATTCCTTAAAAAAGGGCAAATAACTCAGTACCAAATTATCCCTTGGTCTTTACTTGCTCTCTTGTTGACCAAATTTTCCACAGATGCTTCTGTCTATCTGTATGTATATATCAGCATAAATGACCTTTGCAACAGGCTCAGCTCATGTACAAGTGTACATGAATCATCTCACGACAAGTTGGTCCCTATCACTAGGGTCGAGCCTGGGAGTATCATATACTTATGCTGCTTGTATTGAATATCAGGCTTAACGGAATTTTGTCCAAGGTTCAGACACATGTAAGAAAACATGGATTTGTGTCACCATATCAGTCCACATAACCTCATCTTTTTAGGCAGAACTAATCCCATATAATATATACTCACAGTAAATTGCACAGATCCCACCAACTATGCAAAGTGAGTTGTATCCACAGTCGTGGGCAGCGATTTCATAAAACTGCAGCATGTACTGCCATTTGTTAAGATTTACCCATGGTTTCTACTGGCAGTCAACCTTTATTTTCAGAAATTTAACTTTCTAGGCAGAAATTGTACTTTCTAAGGTCAGGACTGAGCAAATTTGAACTCACTGAACGTAAAATTCCTTTATTAAAGAAAATAATCATCTCAATCAGATGCTGAAAAATGAAAAAAAAAACCAAAACCAAAACCAAAACAACCCAACTTTAAAACTAACCCAAGCAGGTTACTTTGATTTAAAGAATAAATCATTCTGTTTAAATGAGATGAATGTCAAATTTTCACTTCTCTAGTAATCTTGCCTCTGCATGTAAATCAGTAGCAACTGAAATTACTAAAACTTTCATATGCAAAATTTTACACTCTTCTCATCTCTGAACAGGTCTTCTCAGCAATGGTCCAGTTCTGAACCAGACAATGATGCAAAAACAAGACTCTTGATTAACATTATGGGAAATCTTAATTCTTAGAAAAAGGACCCCAACAGGAATGTTATCATATATTAAGAGGAATGTATAAATAAAGAATTAAATGAGGGAGCTCATTCCCCTTCAGTGAAAAAAATTAGGTATAAATACATTATATATAACATACACATATTATACAGAGTCTTGGAATACACACAGAGTGAACAAACAAACAAGAAGGGGTGCCATGCTGGACCTTGTTCTCACCAACAAGGAGGGGCTTGTGGGGATTGTGAAGCTCAAGAGCAGCCTTGGCTGCAGTGACCATGAAATGGTGGAGTTTGAGATCCTTCGGCGAGCAAGGAGAGCGCACAGCAGGATCACCACCCTGGACTTCAGGAGAGCAGATTTTGGCCTCTTCAGGGAACTCCTTCATAGAGTAGAATAGGATAAAGCTCTGGAGAGAAGAGAGGCCCAAGAATATTTAAAGATCACCTCATCCAAGATCAGGAGCAATGCATCCCAGCAAAGAGAAAATCAGGCAGAAATGCCAGAAGAGCAAGGAGAGCGCACAGCAGGATCACCACCCTGGACTTCAGGAGAGCAGATTTTGGCCTCTTCAGGGAACTCCTTCATAGAGTAGAATAGGATAAAGCTCTGGAGAGAAGAGAGGCCCAAGAATATTTAAAGATCACCTCATCCAAGATCAGGAGCAATGCATCCCAGCAAAGAGAAAATCAGGCAGAAATGCCAGAAAGCCTGCATGGATAAACAAGGAGCTCCTGGACAAACACAAAAAGGAAGCCCACAGAGGGTGGAAGCAGGGACAGGTAACCTGGAAGGAATACAGAGAAACTGTACAAGCAGCTAGGGATCAGGATAGAAAAGTGAAAGCCCCGATAGAATTAAATCATAGAATCACCCCCTGGTTTGGGTTGGAAGGGACCTTAAAGACCATCAGTTCCAACCCCCCTGCCATGGGCAGGGACACCTTCCACTAGACCAGGTTGCTCAGAGCCTCATCCAGCCTGGCCTTGAACACTTCCAGGGATGGGGCATCCACAGCTTCTCTGGGCAACATGTTCCAGTGCCTCACCACCCTCTCTGGGAAGAATTTCTTCCTGGTACCTAATCTAAATCTACCTGCTTTCAGTTTAAAGCCATTACCCCTTGTACCATCACTACAGGCCCTTGTAAAAAGTCCCCCCCAGCTTTCTTGTAGGCCCTCTTTAGGTAGTGGAAGGTGCTATAAGATCTCCCAGGAGCTTGCTCTTCTCCAGGCTGAACAAGCCTGGTCAGGGCAACAAGAAAAGCTTCTGTAGGTATGTCGGGGAGAAAAGGAAGACTAGGGAAAATGTGGGCCCTCTCTAGAAGGAAACAGGAGACCTGGTTACCTGGAATATGGAGAAGACTGAGGTACCCAACAACTTTTTTGCCTCAGGCTTCACCAACAAGTGCTCTAGTCACACTGTCCACTTTGCAGAAGGCAAAAGTAGGGAGAATGAAGAGCTGATCACTGAATAAGTTTGCTACCATCTAAGGAACCTGAAGTTGCACCAGTCCATAGGACCTGATAAGATGCATCCGTGGCTTCTGAGGGAACTGGCAGATGAAGCTGCTAAGCCATCTCCATCATATTTGGGAAGTTGTGATGGTCCAGTGAAGTTCTCACTGACTAGGAAAAGGGGAAACATAAGCACACTTTTCAAAAAGGAGAAAAAAGGAAGACCTGGGGAACTACAGGCCAGTCAGTCTTGCCTCTGTGCTCAGCAAGATCATGGAGCAGATCATCCTGGAAACCATGCTAAGGCACATGGAAACTAAGGACGTGATTGGTGACAGCCAACATGGTTTCACAACGGGCAAATCATGCATGACAAATTTGGTGTCCTTCTACAATGGGGTTACAGTGTTGGGATAAGAGAAGAGCAACTGACATCATTTACCTGGACTTGTGCAAAGTTTTTGACACTGTCTCGCATGACATCCTTGTCTTTAAATCGGGGAGACATGGATTTGACAAATCAAATTTGATCCATTCAGTGGATAAGGAATTAGTAGAATGGTCAGACTCAGAGAGTTGCGGTCAATGACTCCATGCCTGAATGGAGACCAGTGACAAGTGGGGGTGACCTTAGGGGTTGGTATTAGGGCAGGTTCTGTTTAACATCTTTGTCAGCAACA
>NW_010272908.1:6053-12288 GCF_000690775.1 Eurypyga helias | reverse complement strand
CCCCACTTTCAATTTAAACCCATGGGTTTTTTTTAAATATCAGTGGGGAAAACTAAAGACTTGTGTTCCAGCCTCTCTGTCCTGGCCCTGTGACTCCTCCTTTGGTTTGCATGGAATCACAGGCTTCTCTGAGAACTGCCAGACATGCCAGTCTGGCATGAGTAAGTGACTCTGCCCTGTGCTCTGAGCACCAGGTGACAGCAGGGAGTTGCTAACTGAGCTGCTTGGAAACACGCATTTTGAACACAACCCTTGTATTTCTGTTGCTGCGACTGATGTAAGAATAGGCTGCGAGATCAGTATATAGTGCTTTAATTGGCATGAACTCTGGATATGATTTGAGGGGTTTGCACTGAGATCAGATGTTTTCAATTCCCAGGTATATCGTATTTGCACACTACGCAGTAGCTATTTTGAAATCTGGGTCGTGCTTGTACTGAATTCTTTTCACTAGGCCTGCAGGTAAGGAGTGTGTGCTCCCTTCCAGAGCCTGAATGCTGGCTCCAGGGAGAATTGCCAAGTATGCTTGTGTTAACTGGGTGATCAGTCTTGGAAAAACACAAACACAAAGATCTTTCTGATATTTGAATTAACCTGGAGGGGCAGCACTGTGGTGAAAAAAGATCCTGATTCTTAAGCTGGTTTCATTCTTCAGCAAATCTAGACTCCAGCCAGACCTGGTTAGTCTCTCTTGAAATATGTTCAAAGCAATATGTGCAGGCTGAAACCGGTGCCTCTTGGTGTCTCTGTCTTTTTAAGGGCAGGGTCTGAGAGCCCTAAATCAAAAGGTAGAGGTCCCAAGGTAGTATCTCGCTCTTTGCTGTGTTGCTGTAGCCACATTGCTGTGCTGTATGCCACATTTCCCCCAGCCCTGTTAAAAATGAGAACTTCTTTGGCAATCTCTGAGTTTTCTTTCTCGAAAGCATAAAGAGCCTGGCAGTAGAGCTCATGCAGGAGGGTGTCTCGAACTGTGTTGGAGACTTACTAGAGGGATTGGGAACCTGGGGGACGGATGACTTCTGGAGGTGAAGAGTGATAGGTGTCTGTTAAACACCATCTGACAGATCCATGTCTAACTGGAAAAGGTACAGCTGTTGTGGTCAAATAACATCTTCAATCTGCTCTTCTGTAGAAGGTGGGTTAAACACAAAATCTTGCTGTAGGTTTAATGAAGGTTGTAGCCGTCCAAACAGTGTCCTGTTAACCTCTCTCTCCTAGTTGCCTGACCTTATGTTTATTCAGATTGGGTAGATCTCACGTGGTTGTAAATACCTGAGCTAGAGTCAGATAAACAAGTAAACTTGTAACACAAGTATAAAATGTGAATGTGTCAGTAAAAGTGCTTGTGTATATTTAACTGTCTCTCTCCTCATTCAAGTTGCAGGAGTTATTACAGCTGACTTTCTATCAGGATTATTTCACTGGGGAGCAGATACCTGGGGATCTGTGGAGCTACCCATAGTTGGAAAGGTTTGAGATTCTTATCCTTACACTTGAAAAAGTTACGAAATACTTCTCTGCGACACTTCCAGTATTCCCAGCTCTGTCGGACAGCGTAGATAAGCTGTATCTTTCTTGCGGTCTTGCCAACGTAACAAGCTCCCACACCCCCAGAACCCTCCTCCACTAAACGGCACGGTATGTTGCTGGTCAAGTGCCATGTTTGTGCTTGGCCTAGCTGACATGTACAAGGTGACACTGTTCTGTTTTATCGCCTTGTTTAAGGTTTGCGCACCGTTTTGCAATACCGGTGTTCACAGACCTTCCCGAGGTGCTGTGGGAATGGCCCGTGGCACCACAAGCATAGAAACCTGGCCAGGCTAGTGTAGATCTTCAGAAGGCTAATTAAGATAGATGTGGATAATTGTCCTGTAGCTAAACTCTCTAAAAGCAGCCCTGTGAGACAATAAATATTTCCAGTTCACTGTGCTACTGGCCCCTGTTGTAAATGAGTAGTATTAGAATGGTGATGAGTGAACATTCAGATTCCAGATGTTATACATCTGCAGCTACAGATGCAGATGCTTAGTGCAAGGTGCACTGACTTCTATGATTTTTTTTTTTTAAAAATAAACTTCAGAGCTACCATTAATCACTCCTCACAGTGCAATATTAGAAGGATCTCTTTTTTTTTTTTTTTTTAAAAAAAGAGCATATGGGATATTCCTTGTAGTTATCCAGAAATACATCAACTACGACAGCAGAACTAATTCTGTTGGATTTAGGCTTAATTTGGTTTACCTTCAATAGGCTTAGTAGTCCTTGCATCCCTGTATCTCTGGACCACAGTTCAAAACAGAAGGCGCTGCAGTAGACTCTGCACTAAGTAAACAAGAGTTCAGAGGGATCAGGACACCTTTGCATAGGCTGTACATGACATATGTGTTAAAGGCAAGTGACAGGTATTTATGAATTACACAGGCTTATTTTGACTGTGAAATTCGGCTGCTGATGCTTTGGGTTTAAGATCTAGAGATTAAGTCCTAAATGAAAATTAAGAACAACAATACTGAAAAGCAATGAAAAACTGGATTTGAGTGTGGTAACTGAATTGCTTGGCAAATGTGAATCAGATTATCTGAAGTATTGACATCAGGCAGGATTCAAGCTTTTGTATCTGCTTTGTACCTCTCAAACTCAGTCATCAGACTTGAATGCATGTGAGGGTGTTGTCTTTCCTGTGCCACGGTGTCATGTTTGTCAATTTGTTCTTTCAGGCTTTCATCAGACCCTTTAGAGAACATCATATTGACCCCACAGCAATTACCAGGCATGATTTTATAGAGACCAATGGAGACAACTGCTTTATGACACTAGTCCCGTTGGCAAACATGGCATACAAATTTGTTTCTTTTTCCCCAGGTAAGCTGTTACTTCTGAGTTTAGCATTTTTGTTGATATTTAACTGAATGTTTGTCTGTGTGAAGCTAGGAGAAATCAATGAAGGCGAGATGACAAGTAATAGCTGTTGGAAGCTTGATGCTCCTGGGAGGAGGGAGGGAAACTTTGTTTTTCTAGAAGGTGGGACTGTTGGATTCTCTAGCTCAACTGAGAATCTGTGGCTGAAGACTCTTGCAAGGAAGCGTTAGAAGTTATAGTAAACACCCTTTTTATAAGAAGGATCAAACTGTGTGCACGTAGGCCTCTAAAGTGTGTAAAAAATGCTTTATTTCTGTGTAGAATTACTTTATTTGCAAACTAGATGTTCAAGAATGAAAGGATTAGTTTAATTTTATAGGTGGTAAACTCCGAGTTGGAGTTGCTGTTTATGGTGAGTTGACAGACGTTGGCATTACCAGCCTGTCTTCTGAATTGCCTGTGGCTTCCTGGCTCTGGTGACACTTCTGCCAAAGCAGCTTCGTTGAGGCCTTTATTAGCTCCTGCAGCGCCAGGCAGCTCTGTCTGGGCAAGACATCATTTTCCTAGTAGAAATTTACCTTTTCATAAATGGTATTTAAAGATATACATCTTGTTTTGCAGAGGCATTATATGAAACATGTCCTTGGGAGTGTTATGTCTTTGCCCTTATCATCTTCATAACCATGACGAACCAGATTCACAAGTGGTCTCACACGTACTTTGGTCTTCCACGCTGGGTCATATTTCTACAGGACTGGCATGTTATCCTGCCACGGAAGCATCACAGGATCCATCATGTGTCTCCACACGAGACGTACTTCTGCATTACAACTGGTACTGCCATCTGGTTCATACTGCAAGCTCTCCTTAGCCTAGTGCAATTCGCCTGGCAAGATGTAATTTAGTGGCAGCCTGTTAAATGCCTAGAAAATAACGTGGTGTAGTTCATGTGCTTTCAGCTGCACGAGCTCTTAGCAGAACTATGGTTGGGTTTTTTTGGCATAAAAAAATGGGGGAGGGGGAAGATTAGTGATTGGCTAAAAGGTAACTTTCAGCTGGATGGGGTAGTTGGTGGTACTGAGATCCAATTGCATATCTGGTAATCTTGTGCTAGTAATGGATTTTGTTCATGTAAGTCTTAAAGCTGCTCTTCCTTCAGAAGAGCAAGTGGGCTTACCGTGAATGCCCATTGCTAAAGCAAGGCTTCTGGGTCTTCAGCATTCATTCATTCCGCTTTGGGGCGGAGGAGGGGACAGGTTTGCAGGAAACTGGCTTTAGGTTCCCCTCGTATCCGTGTTCAGTTTTATGCCTGCGGTGCAGGCGGGTGTACTCAGTCACTAGTGTTGCACGATCCTGAATAAATTCTCAAGCTAATCAGACAACTGGAAATAAACCACTCTGGTTCTTCATTCTGTCATTGGCTTCGGCAAACAGTTTGTTGGGTTTGAAATCTGCTGAGGAACAAATTGGTTCTCATGACCAGAATGTCATGTAAAAACACGGTACAATTAAGAAGCCTGACTTGACAGATGATGGCAAAACTCTTGCCACCCAGAGGGCTTTTTACAGTCCTACTGTGTCCTGAAAGTTTAAGCCTGACCACTATCAGCAGTCTTGAGCTAGTTGCTTTTCTTATTTAAAAAAGCATGTGCTTCTGTTCACTCCAGGCTTTCTGTAAGTGTTCATACCATGCCAGTCTGACACAACACGGCATGAGGGATTGTCTACTGGTATATTCCAGTGGGGCAAAGTGTTTCTGCAGCCCCAATTCTATTCTAGGGGAAGAGCAAGGGGGGAGTACAGAAATACGCAGTCAATGTGCTATTTAAGAGGCCTTTAACAAGTAAAACAGGACTAGTTACTGTAATGCACCCGTTAGTGACTGAAGAGTAGACAGCCAAGGCCAAGGAGTGTACTGGGTTTCAGAGGTGACCTGTGTAGTAAAGGTCCATCACTGTATCACTGCCAGGGAGGTGTCACATAACAGAGCCTTCTGGCATTCCCCATGTTAAGGCTTTGGGACTGAGTGCCGGTTTTAGACACCAGGGAGGAGTCATCCATTCCTTGAGGGGTAACGGCTGTGTTAATGAGAATTGCATGGGCTGACTTCCTAAAGGGCATCAGCACGCAGTGAGTTGCGTGGAGCCGCAGGATCGCGCGTGAGCTCGGAAAGGTCGTGTCCAGCTACAGAAGGCGGCTGGAAGCAGTGCCTGTTTCCATGGGTCACTAAAGCTGCAGTTCTGCCTGATTAGGAACGATCTAGCTTTCTAGAAATATGGTATTTTTCAGCAGTGAATATCCCGAACGCTCTCTCCCTGTAGTACTTCTGTCCCGTAATAGCCATGCGCATAGTCCAAGACGTCACCCACCAGAAGCTGGCTGTGTCACCACTGTAGGGACGGTGCTCAACCCTGGCAGAGCTGGCTCTGCAGCAGCTCTCCCGGGTTCCAGTCTTGCTCGTGCTATCCTGTGTCTTAGCTCTTTGCTCTAACCTGAACTGCTGCTGCTAGCTCCCTATTTCCATTGTGGTAACGGCTTCATTCCTGCCTCTTCTTTGGTTTTGTTTTCTTACGCTTTTTTGCCTTTTCCAGAAACATATATGGGGTAAAGTGTAATGTGTGCTTACAGAACTGTTCTGTAAGTGTGGGATCTAACCCTGTGAACATCAATCTCTTCCTGGGTGTGTGAAAACTTCTACAGGGAAATAACTTTTCCCAATGCTGATTTTTCATATGGTTTTCCTAGTTTTACAATATTTAATAAAACAGAAGCCTGAAGTTACTATATAATACATAGTAATAAAACCCCGTGAAATGGCCTCTTCATGCACTCTCCTGTCATTTATATTGAGTGTGGTGCGTTGGCCCTGGGCTGGAGGCCAGGTGCCCACAAAAGCTGCTGGTCACCCCCTCCTCAGTGGGGATGGGGAGAGAAAAATACATTGGAAGGCTAGTGGGTTGAGATAAGGACCAACGCAGGCTGCCCACGGGGTCACAGCCTCCTTCAGGCATCCCCCTGCTCTGGGGTGAGGTCCTCCCTGGACTGCAGGGGGGTCTCTGCTCCCCTGTGACCCTCCATGGCTGCAGGGCACAGCCAACCTCACCATGGGCTGCCAGGGAACCTCTGCTCCAGCTCCTGGAGCCCCTCCTGCCCCTCCTTCTCCACTGACCTGGGGGCCTGCGGGGCTGTTCCTCTTACATATTCCCACTCTTCTCCAGATGCAATTGTTCTTCACGGTTTCCCTCCCTCCTTCTCAAACCCATTACCCCAGAGGTGCTACCACCATCACTGATGGGCTCGGCCTTGTCCAACAGTCGGTCCAGCCATCTGACATTGGCTCTGTCCGACTTAGGAGAGGCTTCTGGGCACTTTTCCC
>NW_010272908.1:0-6038 GCF_000690775.1 Eurypyga helias | reverse complement strand
CTGAAGCCCCCCCCCGCTTCCAAAGCCTTGCCACACAAACCCAATACATTTGGTTAGTTTGGCATCAAAATACAGCACCAGAAAATCAAGTTAATGTACTAATTAATATCCTAAATGTGAGACATAAAGCACTTCTGAATTCAGGGTGAGGTCTTCATAAGCCCCTGTGGGTTCCAGCCTTGCAGTCTTTACAGTGCAACACTTCCACAAAGCGTTCAAAACGCCCTAAATCTAGGAGAGACTCATTAACCTCCTGTTGCATGCAGAGTGTGACAGTGCTTCGTGCCTTTCTTTACATAAAATGGTAAAAGCCTGTTCCCTATCAACTTGTTACAGCTTTTCCGCTCTGTTTGTGGCGCTGCACAGCTTGGGGAGTGTGCTGCCCTTTCAATCCAGCAGTGTCCAACACCAGCTACTGTTAAATGCAGCATGGTACTACAGCAAGGTTTCCCCATCACAGGCTTCACACCTATTGATTATGCAAACTTTAATTTTGCGCAGGGAGAGCCCAATACAATTACCGTAAAACAAAACTGATGTTGGAACTATCAAGTTGGAACTTCCTTGAGTCTACAAGGAGGCTGGGAGGGGACTTTTTACAAGGGCCCGTAGCAACAGGACAAGGGGTAACGGGTTTAAATTGAAAGTGGGGAGGTTTAGATTAGATATCAGGAAGAAGTTCTTCCCGGAGAGGGTGGTGAAGCACTGGAACAGGTTGCCCAGAGAAGCTGTGGATGCCCCATCCCTGGAAGTGTCCAAGGCCAGGCTGGATGAGGCTTGGAGCAACCTGGTCTAGTGGAAGGTGTCCCTGCCCATGGCAGGGGGGTTGGAACTGGATGGTCTTTAAGGTCCCTTCCAACCCAAACCATTCTGTGATTCTATCTAAACTGAGGCTTTATTTAAGAAAAAACTTCTAGTTTGCTGACCCTTAGTGGTGTTTAGGTCCCAAATGGAAATATTAATTTTTATTTTTAATTATTAATATTTATTCTTTTTCTCTAGAAACAATGGCACTGACAGCGTATTCGATTTCAGAGCCATGTTGTATGTATGCACTACCTAATGAGAAACACCAGAAAAAGCCAAGCTGGCTTTGTTGATGGAGAAACTAATGTGGGGCAGGAGAAAATAGCTAAAACTCTTGGGTTGAGGTTTTTGTTTGGTTGCTTATGTTTCCATTTCAAATGTCTCGCTTCTAACGCAAATCATTCAACTTGACGGTCCCTTTTCTGATAGCTTTGCAGTGGCCATAGAGTAGCCGACCTCTAAACTTCCCTTGCATTGTGTACCTTGTGTTTAACTTCAAGAATGTTATTAAATAAGCATTGCAAGACATTGAACTTTGGATGCTGCAAGAAACTAACCCTTTTTTTTCCTTTGAAATCACTCAGGTTGGCTGAACTATCCGTTAGAGAAGATAAGATTCTGGAGGTGTTTGGAGAACATTATCCAAGCAGTTACTGGGGAGAAGCCAAGAGCAGATGACATGAAATGGGCTCAGAAAATTAAATAACTTTTGCCAGCCTTCTGCAATCCTTAACTTGTTGCCAATGTTTGTTTTTTGTTTCTTTTTTTTAAAAAAAGCCATCAGCCAAATTCAAGACCTGCAAAGAAATAACAGACTCTAAAGCACAAACTAAAAAGTGCTAACACAGACTGTAATGAAAAGAACTAATTCTTAAAACAATACTTGAAATGAAGATGATTACTCTTACTGAGCACCTTTTCGTTTAGCCATGTCTGCTTACATCTTAGGAAGTGCTTCATCACTGTGTCTCATAAGGCTATCGGGCAAACCAGAAGGCAGGACAGTCACTCCATTGGTACGTGGTGGCGTAGTAAACATGTGTTGTATCAACATTATTTAAATACTTCAAAAATAGCTTGTTGCCTAAGACCTACAGGGAGAATGGTGACAGCAGTTTGTCACTTTGTGTTTGAGTCTGAATACACTGCATGGAAACAGTGTCAGAGTAATGGAAGCCTGCGAAGTCATCACTTTTCAACGCACTTAGTGATTGATAAACGTACAGCTCTATCTTCGCTATCTTTTTAAATCTGATTGATGTAATGTGGAACAGACTTCAAGAATCCCACTCCACTGGTGGGCCACAAATCCTCAAGTGTCTTCAGTTTCCCTTAAAATAAAATTGTTACAGTCTCTGCGTGGAATTGAGCAAACCGTTCCTGCGGAAGCCTTCAACTTCGCAAGCCTCTGAGGAGGGGGAGAGCACCCAGTACAACACCCTCGCGTTTGTTCACGTGGAGTGCCCACTGATGAGTCTTCTGTTAAGTGTTTCCTACCCTGACAATAAATGTTTAAAATAGTTCTAGCATTGGGCACATTGCAAATAGCTGTATTCAAGAGCTCGAGGTATCAAACTTGTAATGTTAGAAGGGAAATGTCGATGACTGGTGTTTTGTTCTTTTTTTTTTAAGGTGCTTGCTTGTTTCTGTAAATAATATAAAGCCTTAATCTCTTCTGGTGTAATGGAATAATATTTTAATGTGATGTATGAATGTATATAATATATTTATAACAAAGCAGTTGGATAATACTAATGGTGTTTGTTAAGTCTTGTTGCTGTTCTTCATTCATGCATTGTCAGTGCTTACTCCAAGAACTTGATCACGGGTTACAGACTGCTTCACGCTATGCCAGCCGCCTGAAACACTTTGCAGCCTGGGAAGTCTTGTTTAGGGTGAAATGATCAATTGGCAGTGTTGTAGGAGCTTGACACTGTGTTATGCCAGACTTCAATACCTCTCACGAAGTGCAAGTAATTCTGCTTTGGATGCTAAGGAGTATCTGCTGGATTGGGGCGCGGGGGAGAAGTTTCTGTAGGTTCATCCAACAGGCACTTTATCAAGGTTAATGTTTTGGATCTTGTGTAATTCTTTCCTAAATGAAAGCTTACTGATAGGCAAATCTAAGTCTATTTTCTCTTCCCCAGTTGTAAATCTTGTTGAATTCAAACTGTCTTTTTCTGAAGATAGTTTTGAGTCACAGATTTAGACTGACCTTGAACTCAACTCCTTCAGCTATGATGGACGACGACTTCTGAAAGGTTTGGGACTTGTCAACTCTCCTTTGGTGGAAACTGCTGAATGCAGACATGTTTGAGCTGCGTTCTGCAGATTAACATTGCAGTTGGTACCTTGGTTACGAAATATTTAATGTGTTTAAATGATTCAGACCCTTGGATAACTTTATACTGTTACATGAAACTATTGTCTGTTCCAGTTGTCACAGTCAATATCGGGTCTCTGTGTAGCTCTGACAGTAAAGAATGCTTCCACTTTAGTAGGGGTCTGAAGATGCAGGTAGTTGAAATTGGGGGAAGAGAGGCCTACTCCTATAATGCTGTTACTGTGGAAGACGAGTGTGTGATTTTGTACTGTCTTGGGTGAAACGAGCAGGTTTTCCCCTTTTTCTCCCACCTGTGCCATAAAAAGCCTTGGCAAAGAAGGCCACATGTAAGAACACACCACGTATAAGAGCACAGGCCGCCCCGGGGGGAGCAGCCAGGAGGTTGCAGGCTTGGTCAGGGAAGATTGTTGCAAGCTGGCAGGTTCTTCGTTAATTATTGCCTACTTCTCCCAGGTCTGGGTGTTAAGAGGTGTGATTCTGTGCCAAACCTGTTGGCTCAAAGTTGTTCCTAGAAGTGTTTTTATCTCTGCTTAATTACCAGACGCTGACTATTTAGCTTTATATTTAAAAATTGAGACATTAATACAAATTTGGGTGGGAAGAAAGGTAACGTCTGCTGTTGTGGAAGTCAGCGTGGCGATGGCTACTCTGAATCAGTGAAGTTAGGTCTGTTAATATTTGTTATTTGGCTGAAGTTTATTTTAAATCTCTTTGGCATTGGAGGTGTTGAACTGAATATATGCTGAAGGCTGGTGAGGTGAGGATGCGAACTGCTGTGTGTGCAGAGCAAAGAACGCTTTTTTCTCTTCTCTCCTTGCGCTTCTCTCCTTCCAGAGGGAGTGTCCTGCAGTTTCAGAGGTGTAGGAATGCTTAGGAAACAACATCTATTGCTGTGAATACCAAGAATTGCAGTAGTTATTTCTGCCATCCTGGCAAAAGTTTAAATTCACACCTGCTTCTCCCTTCAGACCCCATAATCCATATTCTAGCAGATTTGTAGTCTGTCCTTCCTGCCCTCATCCCTTTCTTCCTCCTTCCCTCACGCTCGGCCCCAGTTTGAGTTGAGTCAGAGCCCAGTACAGAACGGGGGGTGTGCTCAGGACGCCTGTGTAAAACAGCTGTAAGCATCGAGTCCTTTGAGAGCTCATCTCTAACTGCAGGTTTAAATGCCAGGCGAACAGTCGTGCAGTGTGTGTAACAAATGGATTGGAAGCACATAAATTATTAGAATTTGTGCTTCGAGGGTGCTGTTAAAGGCAATTGCTGTTGCCCAAACCTCTCTCAGCCACTTGATCTGTGGTCTTATTGGAAACAAATCTGAGCTACTAATACTGGTGGCTGCTGGACTCTCTATCAGTTAATCTTGCTTAATTATGAGAAACTGGGACAGCAGATAATCTCTGGATGCTGTTTTACATGCTGATGCTGTGCTCAAGTCCTGAGGCAGCTCTTGTTCCGAGTGACTCGATGCGACCGGCATCGCTGGCATCTCCCAGGGTCCTGTATTAATGTCACTGTTCATGAGGCAGTGTCGAGGGGCGCAGCCTGTGAGCAGGGTTTGGGTTTGTAATCCGCCACCTTTCCCTCCCTGCAGTGAGCTGAGGTGTCTCTTCAGGCTTTCTGCTCCTTGGAGGAGAGTTAATGAATGGCTGTAGGAATTGCCTTGGGGTTCGGTCTTCACATGGTTGCTGGAAACTGCTCCACCTCCTCACGAGCAGTGGACACTCTGTAAAATCAATATGGCAAAAAAAATCACGGGCAAAAGGGCTACGTGGATCCTTCTTAGCAGATGTAAATCTGGCTTAAGATAAATTTGTTTTAAGTTGATTAGGAGCAGATTAAAGCAGAGTAAGACACTCCTTTTGAACTCCACAGAGATGGCCTGCATTTCGGTCGAACCAAATGCCTCTAAAAGCTCTTTGATTTCAGTCTGTCACTGCCACAGGAGGGTGCGGTTAGTCTCCCGCTCTCTGGACTTTCAGGAGAAGGTCTTTCAGGCCTTCAGCTTCTACCGAGCCTGCAGTTGCACTCCAACAAGCCGGCTACTCGTGGTAGTGCGAGGGCCCAGCAGCACCAGACGTGTGTCTGTACGTCTATCTGTGGCATTGCAGAGGCCCTACAGGCAGAGCTGTTTGGGGACGCCCTTGCAGGTGGAAACTGAGGAAAATCACTGCAAAGAGCCTTAAAGTCCTGCTCGGCCTTCTCTTAAGCCAGCTCTCAGGACAGGCAGCTGGGGTTGGGGTTGGTGTTCGGTTCGAAGGTCGCACGGATGCGTTTGAAACTGCTCAGCTTTCAGATGTCTCTTCACTTCTCCAACTGTGTTTCCCTTTGCTGCTGGATCAAGTTATCTGTGTTCTCTCCACTCGCCTGCAGCCTTGACCTGTCTGCTGCCTCTGAAATACTGGGGACATGCCAGGGAAAACCCTCCTCGGTTAGCGCTGGCTGGAATAAACGTGAGGCGGCCGCGCTGCACGAGGAAAGGGGCTACTCCTTAAGCCAGCCTAGAGACCAGGGGTGTGCTGGCAGAAGTGTGCCTGTCTGGCACGTTTGTGTTCTGCACAAACTATTCTACTGTTCTATTATTAAGAGAAAATCAAAAAATGCTCAAGAGCTGGTTGGTCCCACAGCTGTTTGCACAGGACAGCGGGGCCAGGGTCAGTGTGTTGCCTACATCAAGTAAGGCCATACGTGGAGCTTTCAGCTCAGGTGCAGTGTCTGCCTGTAGCCCCCCTGGAAGGTGACTAGCAGCAGGCCTAAAAAGTGGAAGGGGAGCTGGTAGGGGTTAACCTCGTCACTCCCCTTGCCCCCCCGAGCTACCAGTCTCCCCGCCGGAGACGCGAACCCGGGTACCGGGGAACCCCGCGCGGCCGGTCCGCAGGGCGGTGCC